>NC_079538.1:795000-1095000 GCF_003711565.1 Takifugu flavidus
TGACAGGAAGTTGGACACAGGGGGTGTACGTGGTCCACTTCCAAATGCAGTGGGTACTAGCTAATATCTGGACACCAATGCGATGTGAAGAAAGAAAAGAGCGAGACGTTTTGATCTTCTAGACAACAAACAGGCTTTCTTTGTTGACAGTGACAGAGTCGACTGTCGTGTTTTTCTGAAATACAATGGGATGGCATGGCAGGGTCAGCGCTGGTGCTGAGGGGCAGATCACACCTGAAGGCTCTCCTTGCTGCAGCACGTGGATAAACCACAGCCTGGCAGATGCCTTTGAAGAGGCTCTGGTTCGATATGTGCAAACAGAAACATTAATCCTCGGGATCATTGTACATTACATTACAGTATATTAAACTAACAGAACATATAAATGGACCAACTACCATATGAGGTATAATAAAGCCACATTTCCTTATCTCAGTTTTTGTGGAAAGAGCTCCTGTAAGTGATTGATTCTTTTCTTTTTTTTTATTGCAACTTTCAAATAGTAGGAGAGGAGGGATTTCTATTATTTGACTTACCACCAGAGGGCCATTGAAAGGCTTGTTTGTCTTCTCTTTTCTATTATATATTCATAGGCAATCAAAGATATGGGTGAAAGCAATGATATAGCAGAGTCTGATGCTCTGTGAATTCTTATTTATTTATTTATTTATTTATTCATTCATTCATTCATTCATTCATTCATCCATTTATTTATTTATTTATTTATTATTTACTACATGCTTTTTTATTATTATTCTTTCAACTTACTCGAGTGGATGAGGAGACCCAGGTGAGGAGGATAAAAAAAACATTACCATCTCAGCCCATCAATTAGCTTGCATTACACTGAGGTAAAACACCAAGATAAATAATTCCAAAATATAAATCTATTTACAAAAAATAAGATAGATTAAAATAGATAGACCCTGACCTAACTAACCCTAACCCTAACCCTAACCCTAACAGACAGACAGACAGACAGACAGACAGACAGACAGACAGACAGACAGACAGACAGACAGACAGACAGACAGACAGACAGTCTGGTGTCTCCCTTAGTATATTAAACTAAAGCAACAATAACACAAGTTCGAACGCAACAAATGTTTTAAATCATGTGTGTCGCTGTGTTTTAACGCACATTTTATTGTAAACTTCCAATATTCACTGTGTCTGGGTGGTAACAGTTGCCATTGTCACCAATAAAAACTAACCAGTTTGGAACTATTATAGCCAACAAATTAAATAAAAGAACTTAAAATCCATTTTCAGGGACGTAAAAAAAATTGCCTAAAATATAGAAGAGTGAAGGGAGAGCCACACATCACCGAAATGCCATGAGGGATGGGGTTCAGAACATAATTTCACTATGGTTTTTTGGCAATCCAGAGATTGAAAAACACTCTGGCTTTTCTTATGAAGGCAGCAGGTTTCTGTTTACCCACTGAGACTGAAAGCCTTTGAGCTCTGACAGCCTGTTGCTGCTGCTGCTGCTGCTGCTGTGGAATGAGCTTCTGTGTTGAGTTGCTTTTTGGTGCAATTAGGCCTCCTGGCCTGCTTTCTCTCAGACAGATGTTGAGTGTAATGATGCTCACACGAGTGTGAACAATCCAGCACCTCTCTCACCATCCACCAGCTCAAGTGTCTCTTTAAAAGAAGCCTGGAATTGTTCCCTGCAGGCCCCACATGCTGTCGCCTCATAGGTTGACCGAGCCATCAGAGGTGCTGATTATAATGAGAGCATATTATGGTCACAGTGATCTGGCATGGGTCTGTGTCTCCACCCGCTGGCAGATTGACAGCGGTGCAGTCCTTGAACGGTTTTGGAATCCTTGAGGTCGCTACAGTTTGGTTTTTTCTTAAATAATGATATTGCAGAAACGTTTTCAATGAACCAGCAGGGTAACAGAATGTTCAATGTTAAGTCAAATATTTGTCAGGTTGTTTAATCCCCACTTATTCATCGTCTTTGCCCAGTCACTTTATTTAATAACTCATATAATTTACACCTTTGCCAACATTTTTGAAGCACTATCAAGTTATACTGACCATATATAGTCAAACAGCAGCTGTTAGCTGGTCATGTATCTAGTTAAATGACAGTTTATCTTTGTGGTTTATTTGTCTATTGTCAGTCAGTCAGTTAAATAAAGAAGAAAAACACACTGAAAAAAAAGTTTAATCAGTTATTTTGAATGTTGATTTATGCAATGAAGTGAAATTTCAATGAAAACTAAATTCTTCTCAGGCACAAGCCTGTAAAATGAGGTCAGACTGTAGAATCTGGAACTATTTCTCTGCTTTCACCTCAGCACCTCCTCTGTCTTCTTATATTAGGATGAACTCAAAGCCACTAAGTCTGTTTGTGCTTTCAGCCATAAAGTATCTCTGTGCTGCATTACACACCTTAACTAAAGATGGACCCTTCAGGGGTCTTTTCAGCAGCTGATAAAATGAGGGTCTGACTAACTTTGACCTCTGTAAAGAGCAAAATTTGACCAGATCAGGAATGAATTCTATTTTTACGCCTTCAACTCCGTCTTATTTGGAGGCGAGACAGCAACCTGTGTGAAACTCAGCTAATGCAGCAGACACGTCTGCAGATTATGTCATGGATGGAATCGTTTAACTGACTCAGCATCATCCGCTGTATAACTGTGAATTAATGAGAAGGCGTCTGCCAGGAAACCCATTTATATTTTTACAGTATCATAAAGTACTTTTTTGTTAGTGTTAACATTTTTTTTTAAGCTGAACTGATCATTCAGCAGGTTATTAGCTTATTGTTACATTTTCAAGAACTCCAACAGTATGTCATAACAATAATACGTATTGATATTTCTGTTTTTTCATGGCATGTAGAGATCTTGGCATGCAGCAAAGAAACTTTCTAATGTTGCAATAAGAAGAAGCAGCAGGTGTGCTGAGCAGCTGTCAAGGTCTTCCAGGAGACCTTTTTACATTTAGGTTGTAGTTTTGATGGAGAGGATGTGGAAGAGCTGTCTGGTCCCAGCGTGAACCGGTTGGAGAACTTAATGGTTTGTCTGGTTTGGTCACCAGTTTGTTCTGGTGTTAGACTTGAGCAATTATGAGAGTTTACAGTATAAGAGGAACCTCTGGTGGCCACGATTTTAATAAATCCAGTAAAGTGTCCCTATGCTTGTGTCCAGCTACGATAATATTGGGTGTTGAATCGATTTCTTGAATTTATTTGAAGAGGTGATGTTATTTCCCCCGAGTCAGATGAGTTTAGAGTCCGTAATGTAAAATAGTACAGGGTTTGAAGGCTAGAGGAGTTTTAATAATGCTACAGTATGAAGAAAGCAATACTTTTATTTCACTGTTTCTTTATTCCAGCCGACATTAAACAAGTTTATTTGGATATGATACAATCATGGCTATCGATCGTTTCTTTATTAGGCTGGAGGGTTCAGACCCCGTTTGACATCTTGTCATCCTTCAGTTTGGCCTCGGTGAACTCCTGCATCACCCTCTGCATCGCCTCTGGCTGCAGGAGCAGATCCAGGGCCGTCATGGCCAAGGCCTTGGCTGTCCTCAGGGTGAAGAACTGTGCTTTTTCGTCACCTGCACAATGATGTCATCATCAACCATAAAAGTGTGATAGGAGCCCAACCATCACAGCCATCAACACCATGACATGAGTCCTTGAAGATAGACCCCTGACCCTGGAACAGGCAACACTCGTCCCTGATTTTGCTCTCAACTGTGACCATGTTGAATCATATTAATTTGGGTCCAAAGGAGGTCCCACAGCAACCAAGTTACTGTAGCTGCTTTGGTCATGAGGGGATGCAACCCTGATAGCTACTGTAATATTGGGATCCCCTTAACTCCAGCTGAAAGTCAAAATTAAAAGTGTAAAATGTGGGGACAATTATTAATTCACTATTACTTGTGCTCTGTGCAAGGTAAGTGGGGGTCATAATTAGGCATACCTGCAGCAACAGTGTATTCTGGGGTGTGGTTCAAAGCATTGGAGCCAATATAGAAATAGGGGTGGATGCCAGGAACTGCAAAGGTCACATTACCAAAGTCTGTGGAGCCTGTAAGAGAGAGCAGAGCATGGCTGGCTGACACCCTCATGCTCTGACGGGGATAATTCAGCCTTTCACAGCTTCAAATAGGATCCTGCAATGAGAAGAAGAAGAGGAAGCACACGTGCCAGATTCGTTCCTCAGAACATCTTCATCCGTGGTGAAGTCCATCCCTAGAGTCTTGCCGTTTCTCTCGAACAGCCTCTCGAGCTCAGCGACACGCAGGATGTTGTCCAACTGGTTCCTTGCATATTCAACCTCAACCTGGACAGGATAGACACTTGTGCGGTGTTAAAGGTTGATAGCGACCTGCTAAACATCAAGACCAAGCTTGTGTGCGTGGATAAATCATTGCTATACATGCTTGCTTTGACATGCTTCATTTTAGCTGTGAAGACAACACAGCTAAAATGAAGGCTAAGTACATATCATAAACTGACAGCTGTCTTTTTTGGTTTGTTGGTTGTTTATACCGTGCAGCCAGTAGCTACTGCAGCTGATCTGAAGCATCTCTCAGCTTTCTCCTTCAGGACAGGCAGCTCAGCTCGGGTGGGAGTCCTCAGATAGTACTCCAGCTCAGTGTAGTCAGGGATGATGTTTGGTTTCAGTCCGCCGTGCTTGATGATGCCTGCACGACACGAGGCACTGTAAGCCGACTTTGCTCACAAGCAGCGCGCGTGCAGTCGCGGCTCCTCACCATGGACTCTCCAGTCTGGTCTCATCTGCTGCCGCAGCACGGACAGGTTGTTGTAGCACAGCACAGCTGCGTCCAGCGCGTTGACGCCTCTCCATGGGTAGCTAGAAGCATGAGCGGTCTTACCGTGGTACTTGATGGTTACACTGGAGAACACCAAATAGAGGCAGGTAGAAACAGTTATATGATAGAAATGTGCTGCAACCTACCGGAGCAGATGGAAGAAAGTTCAACTGCAGGTTATTTTTCAATGAAACACGTGAGTAACACTAATGTGTGCAAACTTTATGGAAGAGGATTGTTTAATAGGGAAAAAAAAGTAGAGCAATAAACCTACTCGTGTTCAGCCACACAGGGCAGGTAGGTGGCATCTTCCTTCGATGGATGGGCCATGAACACCACGTCAATGCCCTTAAATACCCCCTCCTTTAGCAAGTCAATTTTACCTCCAACATCCTCCTCAGCTGGGGTCCCCAACACTGTTACCTGTGGAGGTATATGGAGCATATACATTTACATTAACTGTTTAATAATCTTATCTTATTCTTATATTTATGTTCTAATTTTATTTCTATTTTATTTTATGCTTATGTAAATATGTTTAATAATCTAATCTTATTTTTATTTCTATGCTTATGTTCTAATCCTATTTGTACTTTTTTATTGTATTTCTATGCTTATGTAAATATGCCTGCTGCTATTTATGTTTATATACTATATTTATATTTCTTTATGTCCATGCTGCTACAATTCAATTTCCCTACAGGGATGAATAAAGTAAATCTTAACTAATCTTATATACAGTATATTGAGCAAGTTGTTAGATCTCCTACAGAAACTGTGAGCTCCAGATGCACTTTTCTTTGCATCCGTTCCACACTAGACCACTTGACCACTTAGATGACATTTAACTAATGCTGCATATCATATATTTGAATATCTGATCTGTTGCACATTTCCATATATTTTAATTTGTTTGTGTTTTACCCCTGTGCACTGTAGATAGTGTACTTAGCTAAAATTACTGTAAATAGGCTACCACCTGTATTTATTTATTTTTAAATTCTACAGGAAATTTTTGTTATAGTTGGTGTAGCTTCATTTATAGAGTTTCACTGTACATTCATGAATAGGAATAATGTCTAAGTCTACACCCTGCACTAATTCACTAACTAATTCTGTAATCTATATCTAGTCATTAAAGTTCAATATGTTGGAGGTACAATATTTGCCTACAGTTATTCTGGTCAAACTTGAGGGTGTTTGAAATTTTCCTCACAGTGCCACCTACCGGTAGTCAGTGTGAACAGCAGCCCCAGGCGCTGCGGAAATAGTCTCATAAATGGACATTTGTGTTTAATAATTAGACAGAAGGTATAGAGATACAATTCAAACAGGGGGCAACAAACTATGAATCCTCAGTCATAAAGACTCTAACATGGAACTGCACCTGGACAGGGACCCCCTCCTGTGCGCCCTCCAGCGCCGCTTTGAGCCCCACAGCTGCGGCGGCTCCGACCTCCGCGATCAGGTTGTGGCCACACGCGTGTCCAATCCCGGGCAGGGCGTCATACTCGCACAGGAACCCCACGTTCATCGTGCCCTCGCTGTCGCCTCCGGTTCGCCACGTAGCTCGAAACGCGGTCTCAAGTTTGAAGTGGCTGTCCACGGTCCAGCCATGTTCGTGGGTGAAGAAGGCCACCAGCCTGTCATGAGCCTCGGTTTCTTGGTACGCCAGCTCCGGACAGCTCCATATGTCCTGACTCAGTCTGTGCAGCTTTTCCCTGGCTTCGTCTATACTGCGGCAAACTCTATCTTTCAGTTCTATCAGCCTTTCTTCATTGTCAGTCATTTCGTTCTCTTTCGGATAATTTGTGTTACTTTATGAATTTTAACCAGGCGACGAACAAGCATAACAAGTGGTGACGGGACGAGCGACACTGGTGCGTCAACACTGTGCCGAGAGCTCAAAGGTGAAACCCCGTATCGGTGCGTGTATTGCTTTAAGAAAGAATCAGGTGACCGATACAGGAATTGTATCGTTTGGATGTGCTGCGCCAAAGTGTGTTTATAAGGAAACAAACTGTATCGACATGTCGTGGGTTTGTTGGATGGAGTTTTGCAGTTGCGTGATTATGGATCGTTCTAAGAAGTTTTCCCCAGTGTGGAATAATTTTGATCTTGTGACTCCAAACAAGGGAAATCTTTTTCTCCATTGAGGATTGTTTACTGTTGTATACAATTTTTAACGGTGGCGCATTGCACTCACTTTATTCAACAAGTGAATGACCTGTGATACATATGATAGTCAGTTAAAAAGCCTTACAGTTGCTTTATTCATTTTATCTCATAATAACGAGGTCCTGATCTCGAAATCATGAGATAGGGTGTCTATTTTTTTAACAAGTGAATGCAATGCGCCACCTTAGTTTTTACTCTGTTCTAGTAAGAGGTTTGAATTGTTTGTAACTTTTTATGTTATTGTAGGTGAAGTGTCGGCTCTGCTCCACAGAGCTCTCTTACATCAATAAGAGCACTTCATCAATGCTGAGGCATTATAGAGCTCGGCATGGCAGTGAAGAATTGGCAGATACTCGTGAGAGAACCAGAAAACATATCCACATCTGCATCAACTTGCACTTAAAACTCTCTGCTCACCATCGTCATCTGCACCGTGTGAAAGAGTATTTTCTAAGGCTGGGGAGCTGGTGTTTAAGAGGAGAAATTGCCTTGGAGCAAAGACACTCCAAAAACTTTTGTTCCTCAATAAAAATTCATAAACTAATCACTTTTTTGTATTATTTCATATGATTTAACAGTTAAGTTAACAAAAAATGTGTGTACATAAGTAAAAAATTGTAACTCTGAATTGTAACTCAAATTTGCTCTTTTACATACCAACTCAGTTTAGCAAACAAGGAATTCCTTTACCTGCAATCATTTTATAACTACTGCAGGGGTCACTAGTGGGTGACCAACAATCAATACAGTGCCGACACAGTTTGTGTAGTGTGTCAATACACTCCTTGAGGTATCATCACTAATCACTAATAACAAGGCCTTTAAACTTTCAGCTGCACGTAGCGCGCTCACCCAGAGCAACAACAACAGTCATGGCCGACTACCAAGCAACACGTGTGCAATGTTCTGACCAGCAGAGGAGTATTTGTTATATTCGCCAAGGACATAACGGCACAATAAAATATCTAGTGTAATAAATTATAAAGCCACATTTTCATGCTATACCAACACATACAACACTTTACTATCATTAACAATAATAAAAATGATTGTGCATCTTAGATATTACATGTCCAACCGACTTCAGTGAGCCTCTAAAACACCACAAAAATGCAACAATTGATACAGGTGCTTCATTTTAGCCAATTCAATGTTGCTATAAGACCAAATTACATAATGTGAACGCTGTGCTGGTCCTCAATTGTGACTCTTCCAAGGAGTCTCTGAACTGCTGACAGTCTCACAGGCTGCTGGGCTTTTTAATCAGGTGTAATTAATACAATGTATTAATGAAAGGTTTTAATTGCACTGCTATTTATTTTAGGGTATTTGGGTATTCACCACATGAAAACCATATTCAAGAAAATAAATGTCTAAATTCCTGCCTGTGTTATGTGTGGGGCCCCTATATTGTACCGTATTTTCACGACTATAAGGCGCACCTAAAAGCCTAGAATTTTCTAAAAAATCTACGGTGCGCCTTTTAACCCGGAGCGCCTTTTGTATGGATTACGGTAATATTGGTTAATCGCGGCTACCGTAGTCAGTAGGCGTGGCCGAGGTAACAGCAGTAAATTCAGTCCGAAACCGTTTCTGTCTGTAAAGACCCCAAAATGGCTCCTTGCAAGAGACGCGCTTTTGACGCAGAGTTCAAACTGAAGGCTATCAGTCACGCGGTTGAACACGGAAATAGAGCAGCGGCAAGAGAATTTAACGTGAACGAATCAATGGTGCGGAAGTGGAGGAAGCAACAAGACGACCTGCGCCAGGTAAAGAAGACTCAACGGAGCTTCCGAGGAAACAAAGCAAGAAGTGGATTAACAAAGGAACTCCAGCCGCTAGATATTGGTGTCAACGGGGCATTCAAAGCTAGACTGCGAACTGCGTGGGAGCGGTGGATGACGAACGGCGAACACACGTTCACCAAGACGGGGAGACGGCGCCGAGCGTCATACGTCACTATCTGCCAGTGGATCGTAAATGCCTGGGCATCGACCGTGGTCCGAGCTTTCGGGAAGGCAGGGATTGTCACTGAAATGCCAGACAACACCAGCGACACCGACCCTGATGACGACTTTGACGAGACGGAGCCGGCCATGTTGGACGCCGTATTCGCACAACTGTTCAATTCGGACACCGAAGAAGAAGAATTCGAGGGATTCCTGGATGAGGAATGAACTGCTAAAGTGATCTTTACGTGTTTCTTTTGTGTGTTTACAACTTAACAAGGCTGGTCATACTGTGAATATGGAAATTACCGTTTGAACAACGTTGTTATATTGCTATTGTTATATTGCTATTGCTATCGCTTTGCACTACTTCGAGAGTTCGAGTTACCGTATATTGTGTTTGCACTAACGTTTGATTTACCGCAACGGTACTACGTGATAAAAATGTTGCACTAAATCGAAGATTTATTAAACTCCACTATCCACTTGTGATAAAAATGTTGCACTGCCTGTTATAACTCGCTGTTATTAAACGAACTGTGTTACGCGAAAACACTACGTCACTCGGGAAAAATAATAAAACAGCTGTTTATTCGTTTTGGGAGTGAATAGAGTTGTGAGAACGACGGTTTGCATTCTATTAATAAAGTTTGACTGACTTATCTGGCTGTTTTATTGACATTCCTTTTAGCGCAGCTCGATCTAGTGAACGCGTCATGAAACCACAGGCACTACGCAGTTTCTATGCTATGCGCCTTATAACACGGTGCGCCCTGTGTATGAAAATATTTCTAAAATAGGCTGTTAATTGAAGGTGCGCCCTATAATACGGCGCGCCTTATGGTTGTGAAAATACGGTAATAAAAATCTGTCTCATCACTTATGAAACAGTTCAGTCTGTTGGAAATTGAGCCCTGTGCACGCGGTCGTGCACCGCGGATATACTTTTCACTTTCAAAGTTAAGTTTTGTAGGTGGAGAACAGGGGATTTATCAGGAGTTTGCAGGGCTCCTTCTGCTCTTGAGAAGACCTTCGTTCTTCCATTTGCATTGTTCATCTTTGTTCCTTAATGGCAACACTCCCTCTTCTGATTTTGAAAAAGTATTCTACCCATCCACTATTTGAAGAGACATTAAAAACCTTTTTAATCAAGTGAAATAATCTATATATTTATTAAAACGTTAAATGGATGTGCAGTGCTTTGTTCATTAAAAGATGTTCCTAAACAACAACCTTTACCCCATGCTACAATGTATCTGCTTAAAAACATGGACAGAATGAAAAATGGCATTCACTGAAATTCAGATTTTGCTGTACTATACTGGAGCAGCTCATACTGATGTTAAAATGTGTTTGTGCAGAGGTCCAGTAACAATGGCATTGAAATGCATTCATTGCAACTGCAATGTGCAAAAACTGCTGACATTGTTAATAGCTCATTGTGTGAGCTGAGAGGAAACTCCAGGATTCCCCCCAGTATGCGATAAAGATTCAGACATGAAATATGATGAGGATGACAAATGGTTCCCCTTAGGTCAAGGTCTTAACAAAGAAAAAGCTTAATGTTTAAATTCAGACTCATGAGGAGCTTTCAGCATGGACGCTGGAATATTTTTTAGATTTTTTTATGACCTTGGCACGTGAACATGTCTTGACCCTTAATGGTGGTTTATTTCCCTTTTAAAAATGCATCTGTATGGTCATCATAGTTAGACAATGTGCTGCTCTGAATCAACAGCGTATATCCGGGATGCTGAGAGGCAATTAGCACCAGGAGGTGGCGCTGCAGCATTGAATAAGATTAAGGTGACGTCAATTACACATTTTTCACCCCTCTTTTATACAATATACATCAAATTATCGAGTGGTGAGGGAAGCTTATACTGAATTGCTTTTTTAAAATGTTCATGTCAAATGTTACATTGAGTATGTTCTTCCTTTGTCCCCAACAAATTTGTAATTTTGAGTCCAGTCGTTTCCCAGCTCTCCTCTAGATGGCAGTCTTTCATTTTCCTCCTCGAATGCTTAAACGATTTCGCCTGCTCTAAATTAGGACCACTCACATCAAAAATTGAAAATATATATTAATTGCATGTGTAATGGACTGAGAACAAAATAATTAATGAATAAGCAGTGGAAACAAATTCATAACTCATTACATTTAATAGCTTTAAGCTATTGTCATCAGACAGGTACAACAAATTTGTTCTGCACATGTGAAAACTTCCTCTAGCGATGCTCTGGCAATCCCTGATTTCTGATCACATGTAGCCGCAGTTAGACATGAAGGACAGGATTTCAGAAAATGTCCCTCAAATAGCTTTTGCTTTGGTCGGGACACTTAGGACAAGGACAAAGACGTGTGATGCTGATGTCCATGCTGTTGGCAGCATTAGTGCTTCTATGTCACCTGCAGTGTTCCTGTTTGCACCCAAAGTGCCAGACTAAAGGAAACTTGATTAGAGTTCTGCAAGAGAGGAGTGAGAGAGTAAGAGAGAGAAAGGAGAGAGAGAGAAAGGACAGAGAGAAAGGGAGAGGGGGTGAGAGAGGAGAGAGGTGTGAGAGTGAGAGGAAAGGAGAGAGGCGATAGAGAGGAGAGAGGAGAGAGGGGTGTTGAAGCAATGCCTCAGTAAGATTTACTGCAAAGTCACAGCAGCTGTCTTTCAGCAGAGCGAAAAGGGAGATGAGCAGCATGTTTTGTCGAATCCATCTGAAAATCTTCCATTCAGTGCTTTGTAGACAGTTGCTTTCCTCACCAGACAGCCGGTTTGTGAAGTCTAAAGTTTTAGAGTGTGTTTAGTCTGCCGGGTCAACCTTGATTGATGGACTGCTGTCAGAGGAACACTATAAAAGCCATGAATGCAGCTTCAGTGTTGAATCAAATGTATAGATTTGCATATACTTTCTAAACTTTCTGGGTATTACAGCACATTTCTGGAATGGGCAGTTGGACTTCTCAACATATCTATCCCAATGTGTCCGGTCACACCACCTACAGCACCACCAGCACCTTGAGTGATGAGTCCGTTCCCCCATTTATGACTGCAGCTCTTTATGTGGTGCCAGTGCCATCATCCAGTGTGCTGCTGGCACAATGAAGTGAATGGATTGGCCTCATCAAGGACAACCATTAGTCAGCCCGCAGACAGCGGTGGATTGCCTCTCCTCTCCTCTCCTCTCCTCTCCTCTCCTCTCCTCTCCTCTCCTCTCCTCTCCTCTCCTCTCCTCTCCTCTAAGCCTGCTTATTTAGAAACTAAAATCCATTCTCCTGACTTTTTTCAAGAAGACAACAATAGCTCAGTTTATCAGTGCAGGTCCATCAATAAGTCCTTTTCTATGAAAAGATTGAATACGCTCAGAATGACCCCCCAGCAGAAGCAGCAGATATCTGGATCCAAGTTCTCCTTCAGCTATTTTGTAGCAATGGAAGTCTGTTTAGTTTAAATATTTTTGCAAAGTTGCACCGTTCAGGTTCTCATGAGTGATTATCCAATCACAGGAAGCGTACAAGACCTTCTAGCTGGCCATGGAGTCGCACCCTGAAGATCTCATTGGCTAACACACTGACCATGTGCGTTCATTTACCGTGCACAGGAGCCTGCTTCAGGCAGATTCACACAACCTGCCAACACCAGTTAGCTGAAAAATGATTGGATAAAACCATAATACACAACACTAGAAACAGTGCAACCAAGTGGATATGATCAGACATGAAGGGCCAGGAGGGCCAGCAAGGCCTTCTCTGCTTTCTATTTCATGTAAAATTAATCACAGCCAATTGTAATACAGATACTTTAAAAAAAGACTAGCCTACTGGCCTAGAGAAACCCAAAAGAAACGGCATGCTTCTCGCTGCTAAAGCAGAATTCCATTTGGTCGTCTTGGACACTTGTGCCAGCAGGAATGGCAGGAGGAGGCAGAAAAACTGTCCTTTCTCGTTGTGCTGTGTCATTTGTCTCATCCACACAGCGTTTCTCTTCCCATCCTTCCTCTTAGCCTCAGCTCTGCTCTGGATCATTCCTGCATTTCTTACTGCAATGACACCAGAAGCTTCTCATTTTTTAAGAGGACTGAAGGAGGCAGCTGAATCAGCATTCTTCCCATGAGCGTGTCGGATTCCGTCCCTGGAGCCAGCACTACTCCCAGGAAAAAGAAGAGATTCAGGCACAGACCATTTAAACATGTCCAAGAGTGGCTGGATGTAAATTTGAAGCAGATCAATACACAGCAGTAAAGCACAATAGTTTCTCTAAAGGCAGGGTGCTTGGACTGACTTCATTTCTTTAAGAGCTTTTTTTGCTCTCAGTTACAGGTTTCGGTGCACTCATCCTTCCATATAAGCTATCCCCCAGCCCCCTCGGCCTACATCGCTGTTTAGAGTCATTTGTTCCAGTAACTTTGCTGCAGAGGAGGCTCTGCTGCTCTATGTTTGACTTTGACTCACCTTTCTAATTTGGCTGAGTTCCTTTGTGGAGTGGCATCGGGGGTGTTTATCCAGCGTCTCGGTCTACAAGCTAAGCTAAAGGGCAAAAGAACAGCAGTCACTCAGGACCCATTCAGCTAATGAAGACAGATTAGTCAAGGAACAACATCCGCGAACACAACCTACACCCACGTATCGACTGTACTGAAACAAATTACATTAGGGGTTTTGGTTTACTGAAAGCAAACGGCTCAACTGCACAAAGCAGAGAGCTGAAAGTGGTTCACATGTTGGTTCACATGCTGCCATCTAACGTGCACTGTTGTTAGCATACAGCTAACAAAAATAGCTTCAATCTGTATTGGCCAAGCTGACATCAATTATGGACACCCCCTCTCACCCCCTACACAAGACTGTGGGGGCCTTAAGCAGCTCCTTCAGCAGCAGACTGTTACACCCACAGTGTAAAAGGGAACGTTACCGCAGGACATTCATTCCAACTGCAGTCAAATTGTTCAACATGCACAACACTTAATTGTAGCACCAATAACCCAGGGTTGGTATATTTGCACTAATCATCCTACCTCTGGAATGTCTTATTTGCACATCTTATTTGCACCTTCATTTTTTTTCCACACTGTCCGACACTCCTTCTGTACATAATTTTAAATTCTGTATATACTGTACAATGAACACAGCAATGTACATAATATAAGAGTCTTTTAATTTTAATTTTTTTCTTTTAGTACTTTTCTGTATTGTACACCACGGGCTACCGCTGTAACATGCAATTTCCCCGATGTGGGATCAATAAAGTTTTTTATCCTTATCCTTATTTTTAAGTTTAATATGGAAGTAATATTATATTAGAAAAACCCACATGTCGAAGAGGGAGTCATTCATATATATAATTTATGTTGTTATTACATTTAATGACTTTTGTCAGTATTAGACAGTAAGAGAAGTAGGTGTATAGCTCAGGAACGACACAATAATTAATTAGGTTGTTCACAGTATTATATTTATATTACAATTATTATGGAGAATATAAGTAAATGCACTGAATTCAAAGAGTTTAGAGTCAATTACAGGTTCAGTCATCATCAAGTAAAGGTCATAATGTGTTATAATAAACAATGTAAAAAAGGTGCATCTCCATGTGGATGGAATGAGAGTGAGACCTCTTCATTAAATCATATCTCCGCCTAAAATGTATCCTTTCATTAAGACAGTTTAAATTCCCTGATTCTGGTCGGCTTGTGCAGGTCGATTTCCTGGGAAAGTAACAGCAGCCAACATTTTCTTTGTGAGGATGTGCTGAACAGATCACACGTCCTTTCTCTCTCATTTACTTGACCTTGATATCAAGTACTTTACACTTACGAAGGGGAGTCAAGCCGAAAGCTTTGGAAATCTGTGTTCATCCAGACAGAACTAAGCTCTTTTTCCAAGATAAGAGAAAAGGAATAGAAAATAGAAAACTCAGGGAATCAGAACATCTGCATGCCTGCGGCATCACTTTGGCTGCGACCATGAGGGTGTTCTGGATCTGCAGCTCATCAACAAAGGACACGATCGCTGTCTGCATCTCATTAAGATCCAACCCGGAAATCAGGAGAACTTTCCAGCTGCCATTGGAGCTCTCTTCCAGTTGTAGCGCAGCGAGGATTACCCACCGGCCTGAAATAAAACCTCCATCATGGATAGACGTCTTGCAGTGTCGGCAGCCACGTGTTGTCCGAATAAACCTGCCACTCCTCGTGAGTGCAAACATCTTTAAACAAAGTTAAGGAGGTCACAGAGAGGTGGGCCTATCAATAATACTCAAAAAGAAAGGTTCGATTTACTTCACGTAAGCCTTTTACTTTCACCAAGTCAGCTCACAGTTATGATTAATCTTCTTTCTAAAGTTGTTATTGGCAATTTAACATAAGAAAAAGGAAAGGCTGAGTCAAAAGGCAATGTGCAAACTTTGAATATTGAATTCCACATTAGCCTTCCTCCTGTTTCACCCACCCACTTTCTCATCCAGGTCTGAACCTTCTGTCTTTTCTTCCCACTGACAATAACTGGTATACAACACAGTTTTAAGCCTTCCTGTGCTTTTAGAAAAGGACAAAATGGTTAGAATTCAATGTCTGCAGGCTGTGTTTCCTAATTGCCCCAATCCAGTGAGTCTGTATGATTATAGCTTCTCTACTGTAATAATTACAGGTCCTCTGAGCAGCGGTCAGGAACGAAATCTCATTCAAATTAGGCACTGTTAAAGTTTCACTGAAGTAGTAAAGTGATCTGCAAAGGGTTTAACAGCTTTAGAGCAACACAGAAAAAATAGGAAACCTGAAAATAAAATGACAAAAATGAAAGGAATTACCGATAGTATGTTGTTATTTTTCAAGGTCTCAAATGGTTGTTTGTCACCAATCAGGTGATGGGACAGGACTGTTTTCTATAAGGACAAATATCAGTAAGTATTTTATGTTCTAATGAGTGAGTGAGTGAGTGAGTGAGTGAGTGAGTGAGTGAGTGAGTGAATGAGTGAGTGAGTGAGTGAGTCCAACAGAAAAAGAAAATCTAAATGGTGTATTCACAAAAAAATGACAGTTATTTTATTTCATTAAATGACAAAAGCATGCTTGTGAGTGTTTTCATTTAAAGTAATTCTAATAATTTTTAAAAAGCAGTTCCTGTTTAGGGTGGTGGCTCCTGTAGCTCAGTCTGTTGGGGGCTGGGCTGAGAAGTGGAGCACTCTTGGTTTGAGTCCCAGTACGGGCAAAACATGTTCTGGAAGTAGGGGAGGGTGCTTGAACACCTTCAGAGCACTTCTAAGGTACCCTTGACCAAATTACCGAACCCACCAACGCTCACAGGTCCCTGAGATGAACAGTTGGCTCATTTGGGGATGGTACCCAGGGGGGCACCCTGACTTTGCCCATATGCGTACCGTCCCTAAACATTCTGGTTGCTCCTCACATCAAAGAAACGTTGAAGGTTTAAGAACTAGTTTTAACGTTGAGGTTGGAATTGGGTCAGGGTCAGGGTCAGGGGATAGTTGGTTCGAGTTAGGACAAGGGGCTAGGGATGTGATATGTCCGTAGAACACACAAT
The DNA here is from genome assembly GCF_003711565.1 of Takifugu flavidus. Classification (NCBI taxonomy): domain Eukaryota; kingdom Metazoa; phylum Chordata; class Actinopteri; order Tetraodontiformes; family Tetraodontidae; genus Takifugu; species Takifugu flavidus. Next base: position 811,471 of record NC_079538.1, read on the forward strand.
GACTCATGTGTATGTGCACAACGATAACTAAAACTGCATTTGAACTCAAGTTTAGGTCGACATCTATGGTTCGCTCTCCTTCTCAATGTCACAAAAAAACATCCTGTTCATCCAAAAGGCCCTCTTTCATCATGTCGAGGTAATACAGGACTCAATAAAACCGCTGCGGATCAGACCACGAAATCGGAAACGCACAATAGAAAAAAGATTGAAAGAGATTGTGACGCATCCAAACATCCGCATCTAGACTGATGTGAACTGATTTCCATAACTTTGCAGCTGTCTCTGTAATTCAGAGATGACGAGTCGTGCAAATGCATACATTTATGGATTTCTTTGACTGGTTTTTATCCCACTGCAGTGTACCACTGGCTAGAGTTCAGGTCTGTGTTATTATATCATGAAGGGACAAATAAGGTCACGCTGTCAGGCGTACGTTTGGTCACGGCACACATATGATGAATCAATGCACATTTATTTTCTGTGGTTTATTGCCCTCTGCAGTCCTGATTTAACGCAATTTCACTCAATTTATGCATATGAGGAAGGAGTCCCAGGAGCGTGCGCTGCATTTGGATGACCTTCCGGGGTGATTCAGCGGATGTGATCCAGGTTTGATCAGCAGCCAAACAGAGTCAACGCCTGCCTAATCTCTGCGAAATTAGAACATCTCTCCTTCTTCTGCTCTTTTTCTTGCTTTGTGCCAAATTGAATCTCAGCTCTTCCCGCTTCTCCTTCGTCTTTGTGAGGCAGAGTGCGAGCTGAAGAGGCAATATTGCGTAATTCATACATAGTCTCGGATGTGGCACACATGTATATCCTTCCCACCTTATTCCGGGTTAATTTAAATCAAAGGTATGGTCGGGGAGAGCAGTGCTAAAGGGTTATCTCTGGGAAAATAACAAACTTTATGACTGGAGAAACCTCAGATTAAGCTTAACTGAAACTGAGGAGTGCTGACAATATTTCTGCTTGTGGTTGTGATGGCCAAAATCAATTTCTATAAAATTCCAGAGGACGTCCCTCAAGTCTGCATCTATTACTGCATCAGTCAGACCCACAAAAAACTTAGCCTAACTGAAAACAGTGCAATATTCACTTGGCAAAAACACAACAAAGACAAAATAAGTGTGTTACCTCCTGCTTTATTCATAATGAGCAATCAGCAGGAGGGTCCTCCCCCTACTTGAGCCTGGTCCTGCTCAAGGTTTCTTCTTGTTAAAGGGGTGTCACAGCTGCGGGCAATCGTGCCCACTATGAGTACCTCGTAATGCCCTTTAGATTGACCAATGCACCGGCCGTCTTTCAGGCCTTAGTTAACGATGTACTCCGGGACATGTTAGACCGGTTTGTCTTTGTTTACCTGGACGACATCTTGATCTTCTCGAAAGGACTCAAAGAGCACGTGCAGCATGTGGGGGCAGCACTACAGTGACTACTGGACAACCGGCTGTTCGTAAAAGCAGAGAAGTGCCAGTTCCACGCCCCGTCGGTGTCCTTCCTATTCTTCATCATTGCGCCAGGGAACATACAGATGGACCCGGGGAAGGTCTTGGCGGTCGTGAACTGGCCGCGTCCCAAGTCCCGCAAACAGCTGCAGCGATTCCTAGGGTTCGCTAATTTCTACCGGCGCTTTATTCGAAATTATAGCTCCGCAGCAGGCCCACTCACATCGCTTACTAGCACCAAGAAGGGGTTTGCCTGGACTCCAGAGGCGGACGCGGCCTTCCTGGAGCTCAAGAGGCCGTTCGCGACTGCCCCCATCCTGCAACTACCAGACCCCTTGTGGTTGAGGTGGACGCCTCCGATATGGGGGTGGGAATGGTGCTGTCACAGAGGACTCAGGAGGACCAGAAGCTGCACCCGTGCGCGTTCTTCTCCCGCGGCTTGACGCCAGCAAAAAGGAATTACGACGTGGGAAATCGGGAGCTGCTCGCCATCAAGCTGGCACTGGAGGAATTGCGGCACAGGCTGGAGGGTGCTACGCTGTCTTTCATCGTGTGGACAGATGATTGCAACTTGGAATATATTCGAACAGCCAAGAGGCTGAACTCCTGGCAGGCTCGGTGGTCACTGTTTTTCACTCGGTTCGACTTTACCCTTTCCTACCGCCCAGGGTTCCGCAACGGCAAGGCAGACGCCCTCTCCCGGCAGTTCGCGGGAGAGGAGGACGAAGGCCCTGGGAAGACCCCGGAGGACATTTTTCCCTCCCCGTGTATCGTGGCAGCAATAACCTGGGGAATCGAGGAGAGACTCCAGCGGGTGGCTGCCAGTCAACCTGGACCTAGCACCTACCCCAGCAACCGGCTCTTCGTACCTGCCTCACTCAGGACAGAGGTCCTGGAGTGGGCCCATGCGTCTCGGCTGGCCTGCCACCCTGGAGCACGTTGGACGGCGGGACTGCTGAGACAGAGATTTTTGTGGCCCTCCATGGAGGAGGATGTCCAGGAGTTCGTCAACGCCTGCCCCATCTGCAACCAGCATAAAACGGCCACGCGGAGCCCCTGCCGGGATACTGCAACCACTGCCGGTCCCACGTCGACCCTGGACGCACATCGCCCTGGACTTTGTCACCGGATTGCCCCAGTCTGCGGGGAACACAGTCATTCTGACGATCATCGACAGGTTTAGCATGATGGCTCACTTCGTGCCACTGCCAAAGCTGCCGTCGGCAAAGGAGACTGCCCAACTGGTGATCCAGCACGTTTTCCGGCTTCACGGCCTAGCGGAGAGTGTAGTTTCAGATAGGGGTCCTCAGTTCGCCTCTATCTTTTGGAAAGAGTTCTGCGGGCATCTGGGAGCCACAGCCAGTCTGTCCTCAGGATTCCACCCGCAGACCAACGGCCAGACAGAAAGGAGGAATCAGGACCTGGAGATGGTCAGACCCTGGGATTCTGTACACACCAAGATACTGCCTGATTGGAACAGATGTTGTATAAATAAATATGAAAAAAATTGAATTGAAATGAAAGTTCAATTGCACCACTGTGTGAGTGTGTGTATTTGGCCACTCTGAGAGGCCTGTTCATAGGCTACTCGTGAATAGGTGGTGAGTTCAACCACCAAACTGCTACCATGTGCCATCATTCACGCAGTTAAAACCAAGGAGTATATCTTTGGGGTGATTAACATTTGCTGTCTCCAGCTATAAATATCATTCACAACCCAGAACTTCTCATTAACACTCCAAATCCCCCTAAATAACCTTGATTCACATCATTTATTCATACACCGTAGCGTGTTTGCCCAAAGCACGTTCCCATTAGTGTTAACAAGATCCTTTGGCTCTGCTGATGCAAAGCAGAAAGGGTTCCGCAGCTGGTCCAGCAGGTCTGAGAAATCTCACACAATATTTAAAAAAAACAAAAAACAACACATGTTTTTCTTAAGCCTTGACATTGAAACCTACAATCTCTGACTCCCACAATTACGGCTGCAGGTCCTTCCTTTGAGTGTCACTCCGATGATTTTTCATGCTACTACACAATCCTGGAGCTTCAGACATAGTAAGGAAATTTTGACATCTTGTTATGAATCATTCAATACCTCCTCTGCAGCACAGAGCACTCTGCTGTGATATGTTTTCAGTCACCCGGACTTCGTGTCATCCCGAGGTTGTTAGACCCGCTGAAGTCAGCAGCCATTATTTACTCAAGTGGTGTCAGCATCAAGGCATAAAGACACAAACCGTGATCTAGACACATATGGGCCTGCCGTACAGACACACCAAACTGGGTCTATAGTGGTCTATCACTTTTGGGGGTTTGACAACAGCAACAGTGGCTGAAACAATGGGGTTTGTTTGATTTCTACGCCTCTCCCGCCCTCCACTTGACCACGCGTGCACAGCTGCCATCTGTGTGGCAGCCCGTGTTCCGATTTGTCACTGTCAAATATGTAATTTCAGCAGCAGTCAAAGTAAAATGGTCGGTCCTCCGTGGTACTGTATCAATAATTTACAAATCACAGTGGAGCAGAAAATGGTTATGCATCGGTCCGAATGTGAGCCCAGGCTGGGGCTCCATTTCTCTCCCTGAGATCGATTCCTATGAAAAATGTGACTTGTCAGTAGTGTAATTGTGTGTGTGCGTGTGTGTGTGAGTGTGTGTGTGCGCGCGCGCGTATACTGTGTACGAAAGGGTAGCCCTCAGTAAATATGTTTTAAATTAGCACATGATTCTAAATGTGCAAATTAGAGCAGCTCCTTGTGTGAAACAACTGAAATGGACGTAGTGATTTAGAGAAGCTGTTAAACTGAATGCGTGGCTGTGGCGTGGACCATAAACATGGGAAATGGTCCTCTGCCTGACACACACTGGCTCTGTACTCTGGTACTATATGAATCTCAACCCACAAAGATATGTCTGTACAACATTTGGCATCTCTGATGGAGTCTGGTGGAAAAGCTTTAAGCACAGGGGTGAAACGGACAAGCTTTTTATTCCTCTCAGGGAGAAAACACTTCGTCCTCAACAATTTATAAACACATCTTTTCTCAGGATTGCCTGCAGACGCTTGATATTAGGTGAGATCTTTGCTTGCTATTCAATACATATTTATAATTGCGAATAAGAAGTGCTTCTTGACCTTTTTTTGGAGCTAAAACCAGATTTAGACATACACATACACACACACACACACACACACACACACACACACACACACACGTGTGTGTGTGTGTGTGTATATATATATATATGTGTGTGTGTGTGTGTGTGTGTGTGTGTTATACACACACACCCTCACATCCCTGCAAGGGAAAAGTGTCCAGAAGATGGATGGACACACACCCACCTGCATTTCTACCAGTGTGTGTGTTTCTATGTGCATTGAGTGAGGCTGATTATTTCTTGAATGTCTGACTAATGAATGAATAAATGCTGCTTCTGCTCCATCTCTGGTGAAACCATGAGGTTGTGTTTCAGGCAGCGTTCTCACTAGTGTGCAGCTGAGACAGAGTCCTTAAGATGCTCCACTTCCACAGTCCTCCAACCTGAGCCAGTGCGATTCTTCAGCAGCGTTTCGGCTGTCTTGGCAGTCGATCTGACGTGCTCATTTGGCAGCTAGTTCAGCACATACACAATTCTCTCTGAGGTTTGCTGACCAGTTTTGACCACCACAACACAGTTAGAATAATAATCTTTATTAAAGTGTGGCTGCAGAAAAATGATTATAAGCTCATTTAAATGATCTTCATTTCAACAGTTTTTGACAGGATTTCAATGTACGAGCAGCGAAAATCAGTAAAAATTAAAGACAGTCAAACATAAAATGATGACACAATATTTTAAAAAAAGATAATATGGCATCGCATTAAAAGCCTGTCTGACAACGTGAGCTTTAATAAGAGAAACTACTCAGGCTCATCCCCAGGGCTGCCTGTTCCATGGGGCCTGATTTAAAAAGCCTGGTTACTTTAAGCCTTCAACCTCCATGTTGGAACAACCAGAAAGGCCCCACCAGAGTTGCTCAGGCTATTATTATCTTCTATAGACACTTCATTTTGCAGGTCAGTTTATGATTTACTCACTCAAACACTTTCTGCCTGCCTACCTGCTACCCAACCTCTCCTTCTCTCCTTCTTTACCCAGCCAGCCTTTAACAGGAGGCCCCCCACATGAGCCTGGTTCTGCCCAAGATTTCTTCCTGTTAAAAGGGATTTTTTCCTGCCAATGTTGCCCATTTGGGGGTCAGGTTCAGGGGTTCTGAATCAGGGCTGAGAGGATGTGGCCACTGAGCACTGTTGTAATGTCCTGCATTCTTCTCCCAGACACCCATCCAAGTGCTCTTAGTTTTCAGTCTTGGGTGGGACTCCAGCCTGCCCCTGAGAGTACACCTTGGAGGCTTCAGTGGAACAGCCTGTTTGTTCTCCTGGCTTCTCCATCTCTTCTGGCAGGGTTGTGAGGCTCTGCTTGTCAGTTTCAGCTGGTTCTATATTGACAGGCCTTGGGTACTTCTGAGGGAGGCCTTTATTCTCTGCACCTTCTTGTAGTCAGACAGCACACTTCCACATGTGCCTTGATCCTCCGTTCTTCTTTTCCATGGAACTGTTCCTTTTTTGCAGATTTACAAGTTCCAATCATTTCCCTGCTTCTAAAGAAAAGACAGTGCTTTGAGTTTATTAAAACAGTGGAGTAATAAAGAATTAGATTGACATGTATTATGAGCTGAGTGCTAAACTTTATTTATTTGCATCTATTTTGTAGGAGTTGACTTCTGGCCAGAGTTCTTGGCAAGGGAATATTTCATCTGCATTTTTGGATGATAGATGCTCCATGTAGGTAAAGACATGCACTCCAAGGACTCACAGCATGGGAGAACTTTTTTAACGTAGCATTTTCAAATAAGGTGCCAAAAAAGGCTAAAAGCCACATCAACAATTTTAAATGTGTGCTTGCATGTATGATGCGTTTTACTTTGAATTCCCAGATCTCTGCTCTGTAAGTTATGACTGGTTTCTGTGGTTTCCCATCCTGGGAAACCCTGTGGACAAACCTCTGACTGCACTCATTAGTGTCCAGAAGAGCTCTGCTGAGTGTCTGAGTGATCAGCTTTATTCATATTTGTTAGAGGTTTTGCTTTATGGGGCGACATTTATTTGCACCTTTAAAAGCAAAATTATCTGCAAATAAATAAGCAAACAGTGTTGCTGATTTTCTGTTGCATCGATTACAGGGTTGCTGTGGATACAAACCACGAGCAGAATCCCGTGGAAAATAAAACCCCTTCCTGCAGAGTGTACATAAGACTGTTCCCACAAGCTGTCAGGACTCTTACTTCAAATACTTTTTTTTGTGATTAACCACGACACTTAAAATACTTTGGCCAAGGAGCATGAATAGGGCCTCTCTGTTCTCATGGGTATAACATGAAACTGTTTTGTGTAATGTCACATTAAGGCACAACATCGCACTCCAGCTCAGGAGCTAAAAGCTCTCCACAGTCAAATACCACTGAACCACAAAATGCAGGTCAGCAGCAGAGTCCTAACAACCTGTGAAGGCGCCGAAGAGCCTGTTATCCGGCTTACTCGCCAGCAAATCTGTCGAGATGGAAAATGTTGAATCAATGCAATCCAAAAATGTATTCAAGCACAGTGAATGGATGCCCATTTTCCACAACCGCTCTCCTCTACGACAGAAATACACTTAGTTTAGACCGTCGACTAAATAATCAGGCATTTAAAGCTAATTGGTTCTATTGAGTGAACGAATGAAGGGGGAAGATTTATTGGCTTTTAAAAATGGAAAACATTTGCTCTGTTGGCGTTTAGTACAACTTTGAGAGTGTAAAAAGAGAAGACTTCACAGCCCAGAATACCCTTTGTCTCAGCCAGTGGAGACGTTCCAGGTCAGTAGTGAATAGAGGTGTTCTTCAAAGGTTTCATCTCCAGATCTACATAGAAGAATGCAACGCACCAACCATCTTGGAAATGCTGATGTTGTGGAAACATCCTGACTCGGCTCTACCTGCTCCTCCCGTCATCCCAAGCCCAGTTTCAGATGCATCTCTTCTAATTGATGTCACGGGTACAGCGCCAGCGCCTCTGAAGCCCTCCGTGTTTACAGTTCCCTGAGGAGTTGCAGGGACGGCTGCCACAGTAGCTGCTGACCCTCCAATAAAACCTCATTCTTATTGGAAAGGTAATTCTGTTAATTTGATAAATGAGTGGCTGGAGCGGCCCCGGGATGAGCAGAAGAAAAGTAAAGATAAAAAAGGGGTTTGAACTGGCTGGTGGATTGAGGAGCACATGTAGGTGAAGTGTGGATTTTTTTATCAGTCCGTTCCAGTAGTCATCATTCCTCCCCCTCTCAACATACCTCCATTCTTTGCGCAATCAATTATTCAACGTGTGCTTTTTGCAGGCTGTACCTCCCACTCTGCTGCCTTCATACCTTGTTGTAACCTGAGATAAACGTATCTTTGTAGGAGAGCTCATGAGCTGTGTTGAAACCCTCCACGACATGTGTCGGCTGTCTTTTGTTTCCATCGCACACTTTCATTCTTACCTGCTAAACTACATTCTCTTTCCCATTTTAGTTCAGGAAATTCATAAAAGAAAACAGCTCCTTTATTTCTACCCAATGATGCACTTTGTTCCGAATCCGGGAAATAAACGGCAGATTTTTTAAAAACGTAATCCAACAGATACTGCTGTTTTGGCAGCAACATAAGCATTCATTCAGCGGATATATTGTCCACAGCAGAAGTCATATGAGCTCAGAAAGGAGCCATCCTCTCCTCCCCCATGGGGATCGCAAGCCTCCATGTTTGTTCTCAGCTTTGAAACATTTATGCGAATTTACTGAACACTACAGAGCAACGTGTACTGAATCAATGAAAATGCCGGTGATTCAAGAATCAGATGATGTGTCCTGGACTCGCTGGTCAACCTCATGTAACTTTACGTCAGACTTATTGCGCAATATCTGCTGATGACCAATGCTGAACAAGGCCGTTACCTTACTGTCCTTTGCTGTTCTCTTCTTCACTCCTCTGTCCATCTGTTGTTCCTCTTAGGACTGAGTGTGACTTCTGTGGTGGAGCAGCACAGCTATTTGCCACACAGAGTTACTCTTAGCTGTGTGATCATATATGTCAGTGTTGTCATCCGCTGTTACAGAAGAGACAAAAGCCTTCGGTTTTGTGGCGGAGCTAAACATGACTCCACTGCTCAGCTCCCCTGTCTAACTCTGCGCTGATGAAAGATTGATGTTCCTGAAGGGACTCTTTCTTCCTTACAGCAGGCACTGCAGTAGATTTGAAACGGGCCTGAGGTGTTTTTGGAACTGGCCTTCAGAAAGGAACTTTTGCTGTCATCCCCGTTGCCACTTTGCTTTTTTGACTTTGAAATACACTTACTTGGACACATGATCAGTGAAGAACCCAGGCTCAGAGAATGTTTTGGGCCTTTAATCTTCATACACTCCCACCTGGGCGATCCAGACGGGGATGATCAGTCACCTCGTGTGGCTGGTTGATGCAAGGATTCCCCTACAGATCCATAGTCACCACCATGCCCTCTCTACGGCACCTAAGATGCTTCTGATGGTTCTTTTCAATTGCAGTTCAAGGAGTTTAAGGGTGCGCAGAAGTGAATCGCCAGCAAAGACTCAGCACCATACTGCGACTGGCTCACAATGGGCTTTCCAGCCATTGTTCTGGCACTCTGTGCAGATTTCTGCATATTTAGCCCCCGTCATAATGCATTTTATTCATGCGCACCTTTCAAAATACCCGAGGACGCCGTATAAAACAGATAAAAACAAACGGTGACAAAACAAGCAAAAAAGATATGACCGTTTTATCGGCTAAGCTGCTGGAGTTCCCCCTCTGTAAATTTAGGCTGGTGATGTGTCTTTTGCCCTGCGCTAAGGCGGGTGATCAATTGCTTGGATGGTGCTGTGCTGGATTGCTGTGCAGATGGAGTCTGCCAAAGCTTATAACACCACCCCTCCTACAGTGCTTTTGAGTAGATGCTCAAGATGTCCCCCAGGGTGCCCCTCTTCTTGCATTCGGCATTGTCTACCAGTCCTCAAGTGTGCAGGTGTGCTGGAATTGGGAGGACATTGTAAACGGATTGGAAGAGCCTCCCGGTCTTCACGAGGATTCCTGCTGCAGCAAATTTTGGTGTCTCAGCAGCTACAGGTGTCTTTCAGATCATCATTCAGATAAAAAGTCCTTCACAGCATTATTGAACATGCAGTCTTGCTGCACATCTTTAAGTTGACAAAAAAGGCAATAACTATTTCCAGAAGATGATATCTTCAAGACTTATTTGTCAGTCACCTCAGATTTTAAATGTGGTGCACGGCTGAGACCAGAAGAAGCCAGGAGGGTGACCTGGGAAGTGCGACGCTTGACGGGTATGGGTATAAACACAGTTTACCATCTGGTTGCAGCAACCTTGCTTTCAGATCCAGATTTAAAATCCTCAAGTGTGAAAGGAGTGATTCTTTTTTAAATTGTTATTCCAGGCAGCTACATTTTGAGCCCACCCAAACACTGACATCCTGGTACCAGCTTGTGTGGGTCATTGCCGCTGTTGTCGCCTCTGCTGCAGTCCTGTCCAACGTGTCAAACAAGTGAATTTGACGTATAATGAAGCAGCTTTCTCTGTCACCTTCACCTTTTATCTGTTGTTAGTCTTGTTAGTGAGTTGCTGCTGTGCTTGACCTTCTGCAGCTACAGCGAGGGAGGTCTCTGAACAGATCCTTAATCAGGGACTTGTTCAAGACCCTTCACTGTTTTTCTGCCCTAAACCTGCTCAAATACTTGAGCTGCCAGTAAAAATGTTAAACTCCAACCATAAAGGCATGCTTGCCAATCCAAACCAGTTTAAAAAAAATCCAAAGAAATGTCGTATCAATAAGGATGAATTGAATTGTCACCTTGTATCTAATTTCTTCTTGCCCTCCTTTTGTGGGAAGAGGCAGCAATTGTGCACTCTGCAGCTTCTGACAGGGAAGAATTAAAAATAGCTGCAGGAAGATGAATCGGGCTGAACGGAGTAAAAATGGAATACAAGACATTCTGCCTGAAATCCCAGAAATAGATGGAGAGAAAATGATCACAGGCTCCTGCTTTGTCACACAATTTCCTACTGTGACAGCTTGAAATTTCAAGAGCAACGACAGCAGTTTTTCCACTCTAGCGGTCACATCTGTGCATTCCTGTACTGGAGGACTTTTAATTCTCATATGCTGCGCACCGCACAGCCATCTGAGAATACAACATCATGAGCAGGAGGGAAGCACAGAGTAAAACAGAAAGAGGATTTTAAGGTGTGTATAGTAAAAGGAAACACATTCCCCTTTTTGGCGCAGACTAAAGCACTGAGCTAATTAGTCATTCCAGGCACGGCAGCCGCAGGCAGCTATTCCTGTGAAGCTTCAGAAATACACCATTAATCTTCCACTCCTGCCACAGAAGTACTATACATATTAATACATACATGGTGTACACACAGGCTTAAGCTGCGATTAACAGAGAATGCATGGATGGATGGATGGATGGATGGATGGATGAGAATTTGTGTAAAAAAGCAATGCTGCTGGGATGTTTGTCAAACTGAAAATCATCATCAAGACCTGATGACTTGTTTTAACAATCGCACAGAACGACTAAACATAGCACTAATTAGCTGCCATCCAGTGTTGCTCATGAGCTCATTTAAGTGCAGCAAAATTGTCTGTTAGACAAATCTGTAATATTAAATATGATACAGATCTAATAATATTCCAGCAATGGCCTGAAGTGGCCGCAGACCCTGCATTCTCCCCCCACCCAGGTTTTTCTGCAATATTCTCTGCAGTATTCATTCTCTCTCTCTCCCTCTCTCTCTGCAGAGGGGTTTCCCCACGCAGGCATTCCCTCACTCTGTTATCTCTCTTTTGCTGCTGATACAGCGTGACCAAGATTAGGCTTTTAACCCAATCCAAGATGGCTGCCTGGAGCTGCCAGCTCACTCTCTTTTTTCCAGCTTCTGTCTCTGCTCGTGCCGCCTCTGCTGACAGAAGAGTGATACTTGTGATACTAAATGTATAATCCCGCAGAAAGAACGAAGAATGACTTCAAGCATCAAACAAAGACATACGTTGTTAATATCACATCTATATTAATCCTACTGATCCTATCTCCCTTTCAATGTGGAATTGAGCGTTTCCAGGTGATATTGGTGATTAATGAATCCAAGATTAATGTTGCACTGCTCTTCAATGTTTAGATTGTCATGGTAATGACAAAGAATTGGACCGGAGAACCCCAGAGGTCCTTTATAATCTGCGAGGACATACTGTATGGTTTAAATGTTAGTTGAGAGAGGGAGTCCTGCTAAAAGCCTGAAGATAATCAATAATTCACTGCTGTTGCTGTACATGCATAATGCTGGTTTCCATAATTTAAGACCAGCTTGACTGGAGTAACCCAGATTCTAAAATCACGATGATATTTCTGGAGGCTTGACTGCACATTGTGTCATTCACCGACACTAGTAACCATGGTAACCACTTTTACTTCGGGCACAAAAGTTCAGTTGGCATTCTTTCCATGACTGTTACACCCTCCCTCCACCTTTACAATCATGTATGTTTAGGTACCTATTTAAAGATTCAATTATCATTATTGCTCTTTTGAATACTGTCTCTTGATGTCATTATTCTGAAAGGCATTTGTTGGTACTGCACAGTTTCAGAGACCAAAGGTGTAGACTAAAGGAGAACAGTGTGGGGAAGCCTGTTTCATTGCAAAGAACATGCAGCATCCACAAAGTTTAAGACTTTAAATATAAATCTGAGATCAATATCCAATTATAAAGCTCACAATGCAGCTCCCCTCTGGCAAATTTTACTGTATGTTTGCAATTAAGACCCTGAAGGTTGCAGAAAGCTATCCGCTTTACAAATACAGAAGATTGATGGAACGTAAATGTCTACTAAGCTAACAGACACTCTTAAATGCTTTTTTCAACACCAAAAAACTAAATTTGATATGTAAGTATGTAATTCATCTTTCAGATACAGCAAAACTGCAGAATGAAGCTGTGGAGATGGATGGATGGATGGATGGATGGATGGATGGATGGATGGATGGATGGATAGATGGACAGAAGGACGGACGGATGGATGGAAATAATCTTTTGGTTTATTATATTTGTACATAGAAATTATGAAATCTGTGACCGAATGGCTTTCTTTAATACAATAAGAAGAAGCATTAATCAGGATGCCTAAAAAGATTTTTACTTATTTTTTACATATAATCAGTACATATGTTTTTAGATTGTTTATAAAACACAATAGCATATATGAAATGTATAATAATGAAAAGAAGCAGTAGTTGTGTAAAATGCAAATGAAGGAGCTCCTAAAATGGGATTTTTATAAAGAGACATTTAAATCTAAAATTTAAATTGTTTGAGTCAATGCTGAGATTAGCACCAAATTCAAAGTGTTTTTCCCCCTTCACCAAATCTAAGATGCTAAATCAGGGTGATTGAAACTGAAAAGGTTGAGTTTGGTGTGGACCTTTTTCTGGTACCAGTTTTCCACTGAGGGAGACTATAAGCAGAAAAAATAGTCCAGTTTATTGTTTTCACCCTCGTTTCCTGCTGTTCTTGTTTGTTTTCCTCTTAGAGCAGCAAGACCAGATATACAGAAAGAGAAAATAAACGTAATGATGCTCTGGCAGTACCCTGTGTTTCTAAGTAGAGAAATAAAGTTTCAGCATCTTCTCTCTGCTTAGAGGGTTTTGATTTGATTTGGCTGTGTACCAAATATGAGAAATCTATTTTCCTGCAATCATGTGCTCTTACTGCACAGCAAGACAGAATTTTAGTACATGACCATAAAACTTTGTTATCTTAATACAGATATTTCTCTTTTTCAGCATGGGTGGGACTCCAGGGTTTGGGGTGGGTGGTGTGTTCATGGCTCTGAGGTGATGGCAGGACTTGAGGGCGACTCTACTGTAAACCGCCTGACAGTAGAAAACATAACGGGAGGTAACAATAAGCAACTCTGACAGTACAAGTAGCACGGACACACTTGCCTCATACTTGGGAATGGGGGGGGGGGGGGGGGCACACAGTTCATGGTTCATCGTTTGTGACAAAAGCTGCCTCCAAAAGGTATTCATCCTCCATCTCAGCATTTTGCAAAATTTTTAATAGCCAGATTGGACCAGAATCAATCAAGAACACTAATTCATACCCACATGCATGTGTTTTCAGCAGGAAAAGGTGGTTTTGGCATTTAGTCACTCAGCTTAAGACCAGATTGGCTGTTTCCCCATTTGTGATTTTTGGAGTTAGGGTTAGGATGATCGTTTGCTTTCAATGTTGCTGTTGTCTGAATTTCCTAAATTATAATTGTAAATATACTGCATTGTGGCAGGATAAAGAAAGACTGGATTTTTGTCCATTCTCTTTATGAATGCAGAAACCCGAATGAATGATTGAATACTAAAAGTGCAGTAAAACCATAAGGACATGGTCCCCAACCCATAATCCTCCTTGGTGAGAGGTACCTGGGTGCCCACCACATAGCCAGGGAAAAGTCAGTCCCTCGCCAGAGGCTTGATCAGTCACCAAATGTGGCTGCTTAAGCCTATTCAAAGTTATGTGCTCCCTATGCCCCCCCATAACAACACAAAACTCTTCGAGCCTGTCTCCAACACCCTAAATGGACCATCGTATGGGGGTGTTGAGAAGCAAACCGTGCTTGTCATGAAAAAAATTGAAAACAAAACCAGCCATCCCAAGCTCCGTTGTTTCCATGGGAAACAGTGATGGACTGGAGATGGAGTGAGAGCAGATTCGGAAAAAAAAATGGTGCACAACAGAAAAGAAAAAGGGGCAAAACACTCTGGCAAATTTCCCCCAGGACACGAAGGGGCTGCCTGAAAACCAAATCTGAAGGTGAAGCATCCAGTTTCTCCTTAGGGGCTGAACATAGTCCAAGCATCAGCATCATCAAAGGCAAATGATCCACCAAGTTCCCATCCAAGAGTGCAGCACGCAATCCTTGAGTGACCTGTGAAGGTTCACGCAAGCCGTCACACTTAGGGTGGTACACAGTAGTGAGGTGAACCTGTGTACTTAGGGACCTCGCTAGCACTGACCAAAGCATCATAATGAACTGAGGTCCCCTGTCAGAGGTGATGTCAGAAGAGGAGCCAAAATGCTTGACCCAAGCCGAAAGAAACATGCAGACCACATCCGCAAATGTCATGGAGGAAAAAGGAACCACCTCTGGCCACCTGATGGGGATGTAAATGGGACACCAGGTCCCAATGGCTCAAGGGGGCCCTGTTGTGCTGGTGCACTTTAGCATGCTGTCAGGTCACACAAACAGCCACCCAATAACTGACCTCCTTACAGAGACCAGACCTGTGTAACTTGGACCCAACCAGGTTCACTGATGTCGGTCACAAGTACGATAGGACGGGCCCGACCCGTGGAAACGTCGCAGAGGTGCATAGGACCAACTTCTTGTTCCACAGCATTCTCGAGCTTTAGGCCTGTACCAGTAGTCTTAAGTGCCACAATTTCCTGATCCCCAGGCTGGTTGGCAGCCATGGCTAAAAAATCTGCCCCGAAGTGCACCGGGCACACAGCACCCATGACAGACAATGCTGTCAAGCAGACCATGGCTCAGTTACCTTGGACACGCAAGTTTACCTTGGACGCGCAAGCTTGGACATAGCAAATATCAACGGTTTATGGTTGACATAGGCTGTAAAAGCGCGGCCCTCTAGCAGAAAACAGAAATGGCGCATAGCCAGGTACAACGCCAACAACTCCCAATCGAAAACAAAGTAGTTTAACTCATTGCCCTGCAGTTTATGGCTACAAAATGCCAGCAGTTGCCACGCACCAGCCATGCGCTGCTAGACTGCTGCCCCCACAGCCACGTCTGATCCATCAGTCATAAGCGCTATGGATGCCTGCAATGCAGGATGTGCCCAGAGCGCTGCATTTGCCAGGGCAGACTTATCTCCAATAAATGCCTGGATCTGTTCAGGAGTCCAATCAACCTGGTGGTTGGCCTTCCATAGCCTAAGGGCCCCGTAAAGTAGCTGCAAGAGGTGGGCCGTGTGCAGGGCTTTAACCACAATCACCACCAACTGTACCTTAGAAGGCCAGGGAACTGTGCCCTGTGGTGTGGCCCAAGAAATCAATCACGGGTAGTCCAAACTGGCTCTTCGCTGTGGTCTTCAAGACGCTCAAAGACGTGTTTATGGTGCACCAGACGCTCGTTAGCTGACAAGCTGGCTAGCAAAATGTCATCCAGATTCACAAATACAAATTTGAGGTGAAGGAAAGCTGAGTTCATCAGCCTATGGAATGTTTGCGCTGCTCCTTTCAGGCCAAAAAAGCATGCTTCGGAATTCAGAAAGGCCGGACTGGTAATCCCAGCGATCTTCACTTCATCCTCCACCTGCATAGGAACCTGGATAATCACTCACCAGATCACCTTAGAAAAAAATCGTTGCGCTCCCAGGCGACCGGATAAATCCCGCATGTTTGGAATGGGATAACAATCATCCACAGTGACATTGTTCAGGCAGCGAAAGTCACCAAGACCCATCCACTTTGGACGCCATATGAAAGGGGGGAGGCACATGGGTTGTTCTTGGTGATATCACTGTTCTCATGGACTGTTCTCCTGACGGATACCTTCTATGAAACCCCTGGAAGCTCTCTGCTTTCGTGTTATGAAATGGAAATAAAGAGATGTCAGCCAACTATTCTTTTTTCTTTGATTTATTTTAAACAATATTCGGTTGGTAGTGCTCTGAAGGTGTTCTGGTACGACCTGAATCCATGTTTTGTCCACACCGGGGCTTGAATTGGGAACCCTCTGCTTCTCCATTTAAAAAAATAGCCAAAAAAAAACATTCAAAAGCATCATTTTAAATCAGTAAAAACCCATCCAGAGAGAATGAGATAATGATGCCTCTCACATGTTTTGTGCTCCCTGCAGGAGAGCTGAAGCATTTGGATCCTGGAGAGAAGAGTTGGATCTAAAAGCTTTTTAATAATCAAGCTGCAGAAATATTTTTCAGGAGTCCAACAGAGACAGTTAAATCACAAAAATTCTGAAGTCCTGCAGATGTCCCTCCATTCTGTGGCAACAGTGAAATCCAACTAAATAATAAATAAATAAGCGTGAAAGTGCCGCGGGAGAGTCGGTTATTGATCCAGCAGAGGAACAAATTTGTCTTTCTTTTTGTCTGCAGGGCTCAGAATATTATGGTATGGATCACCTGCAGAAGACCAGTTACACTCTGTGGCCTCAGAAACGACTGAGAGTTCATTTGTTCTCATGATGTATAACTGCTGTGTCTCAGACACATTGTCATGGAGATGAAAAATATAGTTTATAGTGAAAACTATGCTGATGGTTGGGCTTAGTTATTACAGGTATTGCTGTAAAAATCGGCAACTTTTTTTTCCTTATACTACAAAAAAATAAATAAATTCATTGGTTAAAACCTCTTGTCTCATCTCGTCTCGAGTTTGGTAAAATTCCATAATAAATGACAAAGAGGATCTTTTTGGTCAAATGAAAACCTGAACACGACTCAATAAATGAATAAAAACTACGAGTCTCTGGCCAAAACAATGAATGAATGAGATGAAAAGTTTTTCTTTTGGGGGACTTTTTATACGTCATTTTTTGTAGCGATGACTCTCATTCCCAGTACAATTTTGGATCAAATGAAATGAAATGAAATGAAATGAAATGAAATCAAATCAAATCAAATCAAATCAAATCAAATCAAATCAAATCAAATCAATCTTTATTTATATAGCGTCTTTTACAATCAAAATTGTTTCAAGGCGCTTTCCAGAATCCCAGGGCCTAACCCCAGACAAGCAACAGTGGCAAGGAAAAACTCCCCTGCTGGGTAAAGAGAGAGGAGAGGAGAGGAGAGGAGAGAGAGAGGAGAGGAGAGGAGAGGAGAGGAGGAGAGGAGAGGAGAGGGAGAAGGAGAGGGAGAGGAGAGGACGGGCACGGAGCACAGAAACACATACAAAAATACACTATTTATACAGCGGGTCAGCAGGGCCAGAGGTCATCATGCAGCTTCGAAGGCGGCGATACCTGTAAATGAATAGAGAAGGGGGTGCGGGGAGCAGAAAGACTACTACTACTACTACTAGAATCAGCATAACTAGTCTGCTTGATGAGGAAAGGAAAGGAAAGGAAAGGAAAGGAAAGGAAAGGAAAGGAAAGGAAAGGAAAGGAAAGGAGAGGAAACCATGACCCAGTGGGGTGACAGAGGCCTGTCAGGTGATCATGTTTCCGGACCCCGGCAGCCTTGGCCTATAACAGCACAGCTAAGATGTTAACCTAATGATTAGACGACCCCCTAAGTATGATAATCTGTCTGTCTATAATAGTAACAGGAACCACAGGCAAGGCGAGAACAGCTTATTTCTCTTCTTTAATTGAGGAAAATAAGAACAACCCCAGGTTTCTTTTCAGCACTGTGGCCAAATTAACAAAGAGTCACAGTGTTTTAGATCCACGTATCCCTTCTTCCCTTAGTGGTGAAAACTTCATGAGCTTCTTCACTGAAAAAGTTCTAGCTATCAGAGAAAAAGCTAACCAGGCCATCCCAACAACTGGACCATCACCAGATGTGCTGACGGTGGGAACATACAGGTTCTCCAACGAGCCCTTAAACTCCTTCACTCTTCACTCCAACTTTTACCGAAGGTTTATCCGGGGATACAGCACCATGGCCACTCCACTCACTGCTCTCATCTCCTCCAAGGTACCCTTCCGTTGGTCCCAGGCTGCCAAGGAGGCTTTCCAGAACCTTAAAGCCCGGTTCACCTCAGCTTCCATTCTCCTGGTTCCCGATCCTGAAAGGCAGTTCATAGTAAAGGTGGATGCTTCTGATGTGGGGGTCGGAGCCATTCTCTCTCTCAACGCTCTGTGGATGACCGGAAAATGCACCCCTGTGCCTTCTTCCCCCGACGTCTGTCTCCGGCAGAAAGGAATTATGACATTGGGAACCGAGAACTGTTGACGGTGAAACTGGCGTTGGAGGAATGGCATCACTGGTTGGATGGGACTAAATTGCCTTTCCTGGTGTGGACGGACCATAAGAACCTGGAGTACATCTGTTCAGCGAAGAGACTGAACTCCCGTCAGGCCAGGTGGTCCTGATTCTTTACCAGATTCAACTTTTCCCTCTCCTATCGGCCTGGCTCCCGCAACGTCAAGCATGACGCTCTATCCCGCCAGTTCTTGGGAACAGAAGACACTGCCCTCAACCCAGACACCATTCTCCCTGCTCCCTGCCTGGTGGCTTCTCTCACCTGAGAGGTAGAGGAGCGTGTAAAAGCTGCCTTGGAGAATCAGCCTGGTTCCAGCTCCTGTCCTCCTGACCGCCTGTTTGTCCCGGAGGGTCTGACGTCCTGCAATGGGCCCACGGCTCCTGGATCACTTGTCACCCAGGTATTCGGCGCACTAAAGAAGTCCTGCAGCGACGGTTCTGGTGGCCCACTTTAGAGGAAGACACAAGAGAGTTTGTCAACGCCTGCCTGATCTGTAGCCTGCACAAATCCTCCCGCCAGGCCCCTGCTGGTTACCTGCAACCTCTGCCTGTTCCACATCAACCCTGGTCCCATATTTCACTGGACTTTGTTACCGGTCTGCCACTGTCGGGCGGATTCACCACTATCCTGACAGTGGTAGACCGGTTCAGCAAGATGGCCCACTTTGTGCCACTACCCAAGCTTCCATCGGCCAAGGAGACTGCTGAACTTGTTCTGCAGCACATATTTTGGCTCCACGGCCTTCCGTCTGATGTAGTCTCTGATCGGGGTCCCCAGTTCACGTCCGTATTCTGGCGGGAGTTCTGCAGCCTCATTGGGGCCACCGTAAGCCTCTCCTCTGGGTTCCATCCCCAATCCAACGGCCAATCGGAGAGGGTGAATCAGGAGATGAAGATGGTGCTTTGCCAGAAACCCCTCCACTTGGTCCAAGCAGCTACTGTGGGTAGATATGCCCACAACACCCTAACCAGCTCCGCCACTGGACTTTCTCCCTTCCATTGCGCCTACGGCTTCCAGCCGCCGCTGTTCCCAGCCCTGGAGAAGGAAGCTTCCTGTCCGTCCGTCAAGGCCTTTATCCACCGTTGCCACCAGACCTGGACCCAGGCCAGGGCTGCTCTCCTACAAGCTGCTGACCAATACTCGATGGCCGCCAACCGCCATCGTTCCCAGGCTCCCAATTACCTGATGGGCCAGAAGGTATAGCTCTCGACCCGAGACCTTCCCTTGAGGGTGGAGTCCAAAAAGCTGGCTCCTAAGTTCATCGGGCCGTTTGTTATTGAGAAGGTCATCAACCCTGCGGCCTGCCATGCGGATCCACCCAACCTTCAATGTCTCTAGGATCAAGCCGGTTCAAGAAAGTCCGTTGATGCCTGCTTCTCAGCCGCCACCACCTCCACGGATTATTGATGGGGGTCCTGCCTTCACGGTTCGCCACCTGCTGCGCTCCCACCGCCGTGGAAGGTGTCTCCGGTATCTCAAGACTGGGAGGGATAGGGCCCAGAGGAGAAGTCATGGGTCCCAGCCCGTCACATCCTGGATGCGCAGCTCATCCGAGAGTTTCATCGCTGTCACCCTGACCAGCCCTCCAAGATCCCCACTGCTGGTGGGGGCGCCAATTTTGAGACTCTGTCCTCCCTGTCGTCCGAGGCATCCAGCAACGAGGACGAGGAGGAGGGGCCATCCTCAGGGGGGGACGACTCACTGGTTGAGGGAGAGAAGGCAGAGACGGATGTCTCAGAAGAATTTTACTCACCAGCTTTCCGTCCCTGACCACGACTTCTGCCTCAGCGTTTCTGGTTCCTGTCTGCTCACCTGGTCCTGACCGCTCCGACTGGCCCCAAATTCGCTGCTGTTCATCCCCAGTCTGCTCAGCTACTTCATCGGCCTCATCTCCTGTAAGCCCCTCTCTGTCATCTCCTGCCCGCAGTAAACGGAACTGTACGGTTCCGAGGGTTCACGTCCTCCCCTCAGCTCCGCATTCCGGCTCTGCTCAAACCCAATTGCGTGGGCCCTGAGCCTGAAGAACGGACTGTTTCCTGTGTTTCATTGTCTGCCAGAGTTCCTGTTTGCCTGTGTACTAATATAGGGTCACTACCAACGGTTCCAGCTTTCCAGAGTGCTGCTTTTGGGTCCAAATTGCACCCGTCACAGCTCGGGTAAGGAACCCTCACTCAGCCTGGTCTTAAATGTACCTTCGGTCCCATTCTCACTTAGAGAACTTTGCCCTGTAAGAGCTCTCTTAATTTTACTGTGCATCGACACCTGACTATGTGCTGCTTTGTGGAGGACGGTCATAATTTCCATTTATGCTCTGTTGTCATTCTTTTATACATCAGTGAACACAGTTATACATGAGGCAAAAGAAAACCCCTATGCTGAAGACAATGACATTTGAATAGTGGAAATACCCAATTTCCTAATAATGAATCTTCACATCTACCATAGTGAACCTGTGTATTAAACCAGTCAAGGCCCCAAGAATATGTGCATAATTGATCATATGATTTACTGTATCATGATTTTGTCAAGATCAGAACATCAGACTTTGGCAGAATATTAATATTTTATTTTGCATACACATCAGCTTCAGAACTGATATTTGTGAACTCCTAAACAGTTTTGCTGTTTTAAACATTAAATAAAATCAAAGCTAAAACTACAGTGGATCAAAACGCAACCAGACATTAGGCTAAAGCCTTTAAAAAAAAACATGTGGACAAAGCAGAAAAATCGAACTGGAGTGTGATCTGCCTCCCTCCTTCCAGTGTTTCAAAGATTTTTCCTCATTTGTCTCCACACGCTGAAACTTTAATGGCATTCTTCCTTCAGTCAGGAAGAGTCTGCAGCCTTGGCACGTCCTCACCTTGGTGCGCCAGATCCCAGCAGTGAAGGAAGAACACAGCTTTTAGCCAGGACAGACGTGGAGAAGGGTGGGGGCAATCAGCAGGATGAGGAGAAAGGCTCAGAAAAGGAAGAGCAAATGACACAGTGCTGTGTTTACAGAATATCATATTTATCATCTGAACTACCTCCCTGAAAAGATGTCCAAACACTTGGATTGTTTATTGATATTCCTCCTACTTCGTGGCCGTGCGTGTCGCAGGATACTTTGTCATATCATCAACCCATTGGATGTTTTTCTTAACCGTTAGTCTCAGAATCTGGTGAGGGACCAATAGTGCTCCAGAGTTGGGTGTGGGTTTACTCAGCAAAGATAAAAGAAACCCCAAGTTATGTGATTTATAAACATTGTAATTAAAAAAGGATTGAGAAAAATCTATTTTGATACTTAGGCCAAATCGGAAACTTAGGTCAGATTTGTTTTATCCCATATTGAACTTCTTGCCACAGCATTTTGCAGGTTGTGTTTGCTAATATGCGACCCTTCAACAGTCACATGGGGACAACGGCAGGACTTGTAATATGTCAACTAAAAAGGCTCTCTTGTATACACCTACTTTTGGAGCCCTTTTCAAGATCTTCTTTAAAATAGTGCCCAGTGTATTGGGGAATTTGGTTGTCCTTGTTATAATCCAATAATGATCATATTCTTTCTTCAGTTGCAAAGGTTGGGAAGAGTAAGAGTGCAATGGTGGATCATTTATTAAAACCTGCCTGTATCTACAGTCGGGGTCCAGAGACGCCACCCTATTGGACTGAACAGTAAAACTTGAGCTCTGATTCTGTTTGAGGTCACTGTTGACGATTGATGAATAGTGTTGGTTGTTCACTTTAATTATATGTGATTTATCACAATAAAACCTTGTAATTCCAGGATTTCCCATGTCGCTTCATCCCTTCCGCACCATATAGGCTTTTACCTTTACACTTTAATGCTTTGCTCAAGTTTCTAAAGACAGAACTGTGGACACACTAAAGATATTAAACTATTCACACCTGGAAGAAAACAGCAGATGTTTTGATATTCCGGTTTATTTTCCTTTCTAATTTCCTCACCGACTTTACGTGAAGGCTAATGACTATAGGACTGTGATGACATTGATCTGGATTATGCAGCGGTTAACAGATGGTGGATGGATTAAATATGAGAATCTCAGAAACACATTTCATATCACTTAATAAATGAGTGAGGAAACGTCAGGAAGGAGAGCACCAGCACCTTCACCAGCTCCACAAACAAGCTTCCACTGACTCTACAGCTTCACATGAGGACTGCTGAGGGCACGCTGATGTGCACCAACCCATATGTTAATGCACACACCCATCTGTCCCTCTGTCCATCCATCCATCCATCCATCCATCCATCCATCCATCCATCCATCCATCCATCCATCCATCCGTAGAGAGGTCCTTCTTACGGTAATCTTTACTGTGACATGCAGCATAACTTATGTATACTTTAATAGAAGTTGGACGTATGTTTGATTGATTCATCATTCCTGATTTAGCAGACTTAGAGCCAAGTACATCCAGCTTGTGGAGGGTGTTAGAGCAGGAACGTGTGCTGCCTGTCAGGGGGACAGAGCAGCTGTTGGTAGCCTTTTGTGAGCTCATCTCCAGGAAGTGATTAATGCCCGTTCCTGGCCTTCATTATCAGCTGATTCACCTCCTTACACTTGTCCCCAAAACCTCACCGGTGCCTCATTAGCAGCATAATGTGAAGGTGGTTTAATAAAGAAGCTTACCTTTCATAGCACCTTTGGCACAGCTTTCTAATTCAATCATCAAAGCAACACAGATGTTTCTGCTTCTCTTTTGAATTGCTCTGAAAATTCACACTCAAACATCAGAATTCAGAAATTACGGAAAAGGAGCCATTTTAGGAGAACCTTAAACTCTGGAAAGTAGTTACACATACACACAAAAACTGCTGAAATAAAAGAAAAGTATCTGATGTCTAATTATACACATTCATTTTCCTCCTTAACAAGAAAATAAACACACATAGCAGACCAGCAATGAACAATATAATAGTTTAATGTAGGGAAACAAAACAGAGCAAAATGTTTCAGCATGTGATTCAAACGTCCTGATTTTCTGGGAAGGGTTTTTCTTTTTCTCTCTCTCTATTCACTTTCCACAAAAGTCACAATACACAAACTTAAACCTGCTGTCCAGAGAGCTGATACCTCCCTGTGACACACACACACACACACACACACACACACACACCACACACACACACACACACACGCCTCTTCGTCCCTCTTAGACGGTGAAGTGCTCCCTTTATGAAAGTACTTCCAGATCCACTTGAACGGACCCTCTCCGATTTCTTTCCTCTCCTCCTCCAGCAGGCGTTAAGTGAGAGGTAATATCTTCAAATGAAACCTCTCTGACAATTAATTTGCCTTCATCACAATTCATGAAAAAAATCCTCCAGACAATTTGAGCTCTCATGTTGCTGAATTCAAGAGTTTAATAAATTCCCTTCAAAGGTTTCAAAAGAAGCTTTTTGACGATATCTTAAAAACAGTAGACAGCTTCTTTATTTAAAACAAATTGACATTGATACACTGGAGTGTTTTATTCCTATTATTAGTGACTTTTATTATTAGCATAAGTCACCAAGTCATACCCAACATGAGCGACAAAACTGAGGTTTATTTCCTTCAACTCGGTTTGATCTTGTTTCAATTTCTGTCTCTTTCTGAATTTTCATCTTTAACAACTGAGATCCACGACGTCGTGACATTTCCTGCACCTCCTGCTGGCTTCAGCAGGGGCCTGCTGCCCTTCATCCTCCAGCGTTCAATGCTGCATGTGGGAACGTGGCCCCGCCAGTGAGGCAAAAGTCAACCCCAGACCCATTGAGAGCATTGCAATGACCTTGGGAGTTTTGAGCTGAGCTGAATATAACAAACTAGCCATGATGAAAGTGTGGCCATATTTTAAAGTGGAAGGCAGGTGAGCTGATTAACCAGAGTCACATGTGTGTAATTGGTATACTGGAATGAACTGGGAAGCAGCCCCGACCAACCTGGAAACAGACAAACAGAAGGGAGAGGGAAAACACCAGGGAGAACTGTTAAACATCAGGACTTGAAATTATGGTGAATTTTGTATAATTGACTGTATATTCCAAAAAAGAAAACTTCAAACCAATTACATTAACTGTGATAATGACACTCCATTGTGAATAAGTCATGCTACTGACGCAGTGGCCATGGCTAATGTTAGCTGGTTAACAGTGGTAGCTAACTATTGCTAGTCTTGCTATTTTGTTTGAAGCTCATTACCGCATCCTGTAACCCCAACTGCACTAGGTTTAAAATAATAGACTTTTTCAATGGCTGTGTAGTATCTGGAGACTGCATATCTATTCTCTGTAGGCCTTGAACTCTGTAAAAACTTAACTTGTTTTTCAGCCAGCCTGGTGTATGTTCAATATGTGCTTTCCCCCAAGCGCATGATGGCTGTTTACTTGACTGTATAAGAAGGGGCTATCGAAGTAGGTACTTCGGAGATCTTCACCATTTGCCCACAAAATCTCACTCAGGCAAGCTGCAGCGTCCGATGGATACCTGATTGTTCTGTCCAATAAACATCTCTTATAACCAAGTTGATGTCTGCGAAGATTCCTTCCTCCTCAGCACCTCTCGACTATCCCCAGATGAAATATACCACAGCTGCATGGTGTATTTTGACCAGGAAAGATTGATATTGGTTCTTCTTGAAGGACGGACCTTTTTGTAGATAAATTGTTGTTTTGATAGTAGATTTGTTAAATAGAGTTACAGTGTTTGAGAATTACAACTATAAGTGAGGGGTGTGGTTTGGTCGGAGACTCGACGGGGGAAGGAATTAGTTAAGGTTGCATTCAAATCTTGCTAGCAGTTTTAGCGTTAACACTTCCTCCCTATCTCCATCTGCATCAGCCAATCTTTTTCATCAGTGATGAAATTATTTGTTTCATTTTTGAATGTTGGCTGATTTCTTTTAATGCCAACACTGAATGTCGCATGAGCTGCGGGGAAAGAACAATCCTGCTGGATCCGGTGGATAGAACTGGAGGGGAGAAGCTGAAGGGGTCTCGGACACAGAATCCTGTCAGGAATCTCTTTAAAGGCTCTCATCTCATCAAATCAAGAAGGACAAGAAGATAATGTCACAACAGCTGCTGACCACACATTTCACATATAATACCAAAGCCAATTTTTTTCTGTAACATTAATGTGTCAATAATACAGTAGAATTACAGTAGTGAACAGGAGGATGTATTGTCCACAAAGATGAGACACTTTGAGCAACATCAGCTTAAACATCAGCCTGCTTCATCTGGTCCACAAACATATGCTGTGGCATTTTAAATGGCACCACAATACAGATCTGAGTCACATTTAGGACGAATGAAAGGTCATGCTGCCCCTTGGAAATTTTAAATGCTTGATGTTAAAAACAAAAAGTGTTGGATGTACAAATAATGGAGGTTGCAGGAAGAAAGTCTCATTGTTATACATCCAATCAAAGCTTCAAAACAGCATCCAAAGCCTTTGATTGACATCTAGCATTCTATCAATACACACAGAATACACAGCTTCTCAATCTGAAGGGGAAAGCTGGTGTGAACACATCTCAATATAGCCTACTGCATGCTGATCTGACCCCCTGGTTTATCAACCACTTCTCAGATATGTACAGTAAAGCCTCGCTATAGGCAGCTTACTGAGTGACTTCTAACGCAATGTGAAAAATTTTAATTACAACATGCCCATGCTGAAAGTAGCTGTTTCTGTTGCTATTTTATGGTCACACATTTTCAGCACTGTCATTTTCTTGTAAGTTTAAAGAAATGAACGACCTATCTTCAACACATTAATGTGGCAGTGACTCTTTTTGTGCAACAAACAAGTTTCATTTCATATTCCTGCTAAATTCAGCAGATCAGCAACGTCGACCTACTTTGTGAGTCAGCTGAATTGTTACATGAAAAGCTCATTTATGACTTTTTCAGCGGGTTTACAATGACCAATTTATATGATTATTTATTCAAGGTGCAAAAGGTGAAATAAAAAGCTTTCCTTTATTATCATCCATTCATCGACAACATCTATAAAGAATGAAAGAGATTCAGACAACCTGGATTTAAATTGTGGCGTTAATTCAATTCACTCAGAACATCATAAAAAACCCAACCACTGTTCTTCGGAGTCAGCAGGTGATTTCTGTTCAGAACACTGAGGAAATGCTAAGCAGATAGGTAGCAGTGCTACGAGTGGCGTCCTTTATGTGTGTCCTGAGGACTTTAGAATATTTAGAGCTTAAGGGACACCGAAGAAACAAGGGCGGTGTAATGCAGACAAAACACTGGACACATGGGAAGAAGTGGTCTCCAACAGCAGTTCAGTTCTGTCCTTGACTTAGCAGCAGCACGTGGATGCTGCAGAGCTGCATTAACATATGCTGCAATCAAATGAGAGGAGGACAGATGGTGGGCTGCCGTTTGGGGGTTTTACCTTAACTGTGGCTGGAGGAGCGACTTTCCGTCAGAGAGAAGCCACCCTCGCATTCATGGAGTCGTCGCCACATCGCCATGTGGCCACACGTCGCAACATTCCTTCTTTTCATCTGCAGCAGTTTATTGGGACAGTTAATCCCAAAATTAACTGTTTGAGTGGAAAATATCTCATACAGCAGAGGAAATGCTAAATGAGATTCATTCGACATTCGTTTCATTTCGTTTTCTGCCACTTATCCGGATCCGGGTCTCAGGGGCAGCAGCTTCAGGAGGGATGCCCAGACAGCCCTCTCCCCGGCCACTTCCATCAGCTCTTTCCAAGCCAGGCGAGAAATGTAATCTCTCCACCTAGTCCTGGGCCGGCCACGAGGCCGCCTCCCGGTGGGACATGTCCGGAACACCTCTAAAGGGAGGCGTCCAGAAGGCATCCTACTTCTACTCCGAGCTCCTCCCGGATGTCCGAGCTTCTCACCCTATCTCTAAGGCTGAGCCCGGCCACCCTGCGGAGGAAACTCATTTCAGCCGCTTGTATCCGCAATCTCGTTCTTTCGGTCATCACCCAGCGTTGATGGCCATAGGTGAGTACTGGGACGTAGATCGACCGGTAAATGGAGAGCTTTGCCTTCCGGCTCAGCTCCTTCTTCACCACAACGTATCGGTTAAGTGCCCGCATCACTGCTGACGCCGCTCCAATCCGCCTGTCGATCTCCCGTTCCATCCTACCTTAACTCGTGAACAAGATCCCCAGATTCTTGAACTCCTCCACCTGGGGCAGGACCTCCTCCCCAACCCGGAGAAGGCACTCTACCTTTTTCCGAGCGAGGACCATGGACTCTGACTTGGAGGTGCTGATCCGCATCCCTGCCGCTTCACACTCGGTTGCGAACCGTCCCAGCATTTGTTGGAGGTCCCTGTTCGATGGCGCCAGAAGAACTACGTCATCCGCAAAAAGCAGCGACGAGATCTTCCGCCCACCGAACTCGACACCCTCCACTCCCCGGCTGCGCCTAGAAATTCTGTCCATAAAAGTTATGAACAGAACCGGTGACAAAGGGCAGCCCTGGCGGAGTCCAACCCTCACTGGGAACGAGTCCGACTTACAACTGGCTATCCGGACCAAACTCCTGCTCCTTTGGTACAGGGACTGGACAGCCCTTATCAAGGGACCTTCCACCCCATACTCCCGGAGCACCCCCCACAGGATGCTCCTGGGGACCCGGTCATAAGCCTTTTCCAAGTCCACAAAACACATGTGGACTGGTTGGGCAAACTCCCAACTCCCCTCAAGCACCCCAGCAAGGGTAAAGAGGTGATCCGTGGTTCCACGACCGGGGTGAAACCCGCATTGTTCCTCCTCGATCAGAGGTTCGACTATCAGTCTAATCCTCTTTTCCAGCACCCTGGCATAGACTTTCCCAGGGAGGCTGAGGAGTGTGATCCCCCTATAGTTGGAACACACCCTCTGGTCCCTACTCTTAAAAACAGGGACCACCACCCCGGTCTGCCAGTCCAAGGGCACTGCCCCCGATGTCCACGCAATGTTGCAGAGGCGTGTCAACCAGGACAGCCCTACAACATCCAGAGCCTTAAGATACCCCGGGCAGATCTCATCCGCTCCCGGAGCTCTGCCGCCGGGCAGCTGTTTCACTACCTCGGCAACTTCCGCTCCGGAAATTGGATGGTCCACCTCCTGGTCATCCGACTCTGTTCCACCTTGAGGATACGTGTTGGTAGGATTGAGGAGCTCCTGGAAGTATTCCTTCCACCGCCGGATAATTGCCCCAGGAGACGTCAGCAGCTCCCCACGCACACCTAACACGGTGTGGGCGAGTTGCCGCCTGCCGCCCCTAAGGCGCCGGACAGTTTGCCAGAATCTTCTCGGAGCAGACCGAAAGTCTTCCTCCATGGCCTCACCGAACTCCCCCCATGCCCGAGTTTTTGCCTCACAGACGCAACCCGCTTAGCAAACCTGTACCGGTCAGCTGCTTCCGGGGACCCACAGACCAGCCATGACCTGTAGGCCTCTTTCTTCAGCTTGACGGCTCCCCTCACCTCTGGTGTCCACCATCGGGTACGGGGATTACCGCCACGACCAGCACCAGCGGCCTTGCAGCCACATCTCGCAACAGCCGCCTCGACAATGGCAGAGCGGAACATGGCCCATTCAGACTCAATGTCCCCTACCGCCCTCGGAACACGATCAAAGCTCTGTCCGAGGTGGGAGTTGAAGACCCGCCTGACGGGTTCCTCCACCAAGCGTTCCCAACAGACCCACATCCCCCCACTTGATCCAACTCACCACCAGGTCGTGATCAGTTGACAGCTCTGCTCCTCTCTTCACCCAAGTGTCCAAAACATATGGCTGCAGATCAGCTGACATGACTATAAAGTTAATCATTGACCTACGGCCCAGGCTGTCATGGTGCCAAGAGCACCGATGAACAACCTTATGTTCGAACATGGTGTTAGTTATGGCCAAACTGCGACTAGCACAGAAGTCCAATAACTGAACACCACTCTGGTTCTGATCGGGCAGACCGTTCCTCCCAATCACGTCGAGATATTTCATGTATTTATTATTTTAAAACATGTTTATTTGTTCAAAGGTCAGTAGGTTCAAAGTTATAAAGCTTAAATTTTACTATTGAACCCTGCTGCCCACAACTGTGGCCATTGTGCACTTTGCTTTGAGAACGTTCCACAGTTCCACGTTCCACGTTCCACCATTAGCACAGGCTGCAGCTCCTCCCTGATCGAGTCTGGCAGCTTTGATGGAAATAAATTAGATTTATCGCTAATCGATAGGCGGGATCCATCAGGAAGTGGAATCGTTCAACTTCTCCATGCTGTGTGTGTAAAAGTGCATCCAGCTACGGATCAGAGTGACTGGCTGGCCAAAATATTCAAAGCTCTTTACCGAAGGTAATAAAATGCATGTGGCCCCGCACCGGCCTTCGTATAGGAGACATCAAAGAAGTTATTGTGGTGCTTAAAGCACTTTAATTAGGTGACAGGCAAACTACAATAAGTTTTCCTGCTGGTTTCATTCAAAGGGAACAGCCTTGTGAATCACAGACCTGATCTAAGGCCAGCAGCACTGGAACGGTAACAAACCCACGTGACACTGAGACGTGTCATTCACACTTGAGGAGTTCTCAGGAGAGCCCTGAAGCTGAAATCCTGCCTTTAAGGCTGCACACAAGCATAACCAAACCACTGAGTGTGATATGACCTCAGATATAACTGACATTTGCAAGTTTGCAGGCTCAGCGCACACGAGTGTGGTGCATTTACATATGGGCCATTCGAACAATGAGGAGGAACACTTACAGGGCCTCTGCGTTCAAGGACACCATGACAGGAGTGTCACATCTGACCCTCAGCTTACAGGACAGTTGCCCTTCACGGCCACAATGATAGCAGCAATGGCTGCAGACAGAAGTAAGGATTCCTCTGCTAATTTTCCAGATATTAAAGCAAAATATGCATTAGTCAGTCACTTTTCTTTGCATAAACACAACATAACATAAATAGCTGCAGCAAGTCAGCTGAATTCAGTTGAGAACTCCACAACAAACCAACAACCTGTCGTTTTTATTATAAACTATCTAATTTGTGCATATCCAAATTCATGGTCGGATTTCAAAATAAAACACATCTTGCTGAGCAAAAACAATTAAAAAGAAAATACTGACTGCAATACAAAAAATGCAACATAATGCACAACACAGTAATTATAGAATTGACTCACAATATAAAAGTGGGAAACAGCTATTTTATACTGTCAGATTTCCAGTAACTTTGTTTTAAAGAGTTGTGTCAAAACTGTTAATGAAAATCAGTGGAAATACTATATAATACTCACCCACAATAGAGCAGAATAAACTGTCACACATAAAAATGGCACAGGGAACATAATTACAGAAATTATAACACCACTAAAATGGAAGGTGAAAGACGGGACCAAAGCAGAACAGAAGCTTCCTTTTACAGAACGACAACTGGAGCTAAAACAGAAATGAATCTCAGGAACGATCGGCCCCTAATGCAGGGATCTGCTGTCAGCCTTGGCTGCACTTAACGGTATTAACTTGTGTCAGAACCTCTGTATCAGCACTGACACCTTCCTGCCAAACATACTGGGGCTAGGATGCAGATTGGGAACTGCACCCATATGAACTGCAGCTCAATCCCCTAAGAGCATCCAAAACTCATTAAATTGCATCTACAAACAAAACTGGGTCTGTCTGAAAAGTGGACCGAACAGAATGAGTTCTCCTCTCCCTCCAGCATCACAGCTCAGAGGAGTAATACAGAAACAGACTCTGCTCGTGTTTGGCTGCCTCCTCTTGATAAATGCACCCCTCGCTGGTAAAACGTAGCATTTGAAAGCTATTGATTTTTGTTTCTTCGCTCCCAGCGTCCCTTCTGCTCTCAAATCAGGCCAGACCAACTAAAAACGCACGTCAGCTCAAATTCTGCCGTTCCCACTGGAAACGACAGACAATAAAGTGCGTCTGCATCACGCACGTGTGGCAGTGACTCGCAGAAATAATAAGCCCCATTTTCATCAGCGGCTAGGGTCTCCAGTATGCTGCTGTGATATCAGACGCCCCCCTCGATGATTTGGGGCAGCAGAGGAAACCCCCAGGAGAGCGCGGGAAAGCCCACGAACCACAGGCCGTCTGTAGCGCCACCGCCACCGCCACCCACAAGCCATCAGGCCCCAGTAGAAATAAATGGCTGTGTGTCACAGTTCAGCAGAGGGGAGGAAGCCTTTATGTGACATAAAAATTCAGCTGGTGGCTCACGTTTATCCCCAGGAGGCACGTCTGCACCTGAACATGACACAGTACGCACTTAAGTCCTGCATTTGTTAAACGTGTAGGGGAGGAATCCTGCAGATAAAGAGCCACATAGGGCACCTTTCCCTCTAATAATGAGCTTTAAAACTTTATCTTGCATGAAGGACTGAAGTTTATTTGACTCACAGTAGCTCATTCTTCTTGAAAGCCTCCCAGCACCACCAGACAACAAGGCCTGTATCCATCCCATCATCAGCTGATTACATTTTTAATTTTTATGTATACAGTTATTGTTTTAAAGAAAAGCACATCAACAGGAGATGGATAATGTGTTCAATAAATCTACAACCACCACAGAAACTGTCTGTTGACTGGTGATTGTTGTGTTGGTTGGATGATGATACTTTACGAATACTTTTTAATTGTTTCTCTGTACGCTAGGATGGTGTACCGTCAACCTCCAAACAGTCTCACTCCTTACCTTCGACTCGGTTCTGTGAGTATGACAGCCTAATGCCTGGACTATTGCTGGATCATTACACAAGTCCATCTCCTGGGCTCAGCCCTCACAGGCGGTGGGGGGTTGCATCTGAGAACAGCGTGTTTTTAATGTCTTCACTACAGGAGACGGGTTGTGTTCACCACAGTGGAGGTTCACATGGTTGACAAGCACCACAAACACACTGTCAAAATGTTTCACTGATTTTATTTTCCTGCACAGATTTTTAGCAATGAAATTACTTTTGTTGTGGGGGGTGGAGCAATGTTGAAAATCAAATGAATGAGTTCTGGACAAAACCAGTGTCTGATGTTTTCTACTTATTAAAGGATTTGTCTCTGCCATTTTGGTTTTCCCCCATACTGTTTCACCTGTTTCAGCATATAAATCCCTACAGCAAATACAAATGCAACGTGCACCATTTGGACCCGGCGAAAGTCCGTAAGCAACACGTTGACCAACTTTATCTTCCAGAAATGACTAGAACCTTTTTAGATGTTTTCACAGGGAACTCATTCAAGAAATTGAGGTTAAGAACAAAGCACTTTCAAAAGCTGGACATTAGCTGCAACACTGGCCCCTACACAGAGTACAGACAAACATGGCAGTTACCAGAAGTTAGCAATTGCTAACTAATTGAGCTGTTTGTTTTTGGAGAGGGTTTTTTGTTCAATGTCAGTGCAGTAAAGCTAGTTTAATGCCCTTAGATTTACAGCTGGTCTGAATCACAGGGGAGGAAGAAACTGTTATTTAAGGAGACGTTCTTTTTTATTGTTAGTACAATCTAATAATAAAGAACAAAACTTAGAACTCCAAACACTGTGAAACATTGCCTTCACAGACTTCTCAAAGCACCAGTCTATAGTTAGAGACTAGAGGAACAAACAGATGAAGCTGTACTGACAGCCACGTCGGCAAAAAAGTACAGTTTTTACCGCTTTTAGATCAAACAGTCGTCACACAGAGAACAAAGTAAATGGAAAAGATGGGGCCAGGAGTGACGACGCGTCAAGTCAACCTTGTATAAGTGTGCAGCAAATTAAACTGCCATTTGTTTTCTATGAGGGAGCAATGACAAGTTGACAAGGCAACCCAAGGGTGTTGCCAGAGAAGGCAGCCATTACTGGGAGCACTCATCCAAACCAAATTGGCTGTTTCAGAGAGAGGAGCTCACTCGCTGGTATGCAGTTTGTGATATATCCTAAATGTACAACCAGCCAGTGCTCATATTGTGTTTGTGCCTACTTTAGGCACCAACCGACTCTCTGTCAGCATTATGGCATATTCATTATGTCATGATGTAGCAGAAGATGATGCAGAGAGACTGAGTCACAGGAAATTAGTCGGTTCAATTGATACTGGGAACGAGAAAACTGGCCTGGTGTTGTTTCAGAAGTATATTTTATTCTCTTGCTGTTTGAACTAGCAAGGATCCTGAAATAGCATAACTACGGTGTGTTATATTATTCATAGCATCAGTAATTAGCTCAATTGTAGCACATCCAGATGTAGCCATTGTGCTAAATGCCATATTTCCTTATAGAGAAAGAGGCATTTGCTTTAATTTGGCAGTGCGACATTAAAATCTTTGGTAAAGCTTGCTGATCTGCTGCTGAGGGTCTTGCAATTTACCGTTTCTTTTACTTCTTCTCTTCAACTTCCTCCTTTAAACGCTTCCATCCCCAGCCACTTCCACCAGCTCCTCCAAGAGAATCCCATGGCAATTCCTGGATGGACATGCCCAAAACACCTCCCCGGGGCAGACACACAGGAGGCATCCTGACCTGAAGCCTGAACCAACTCAGCTGGCTCTTGTGGGATCTGAGTAGTAGCAGCTCAACTCTACTGGATTGGAACACAGATGCTTCAATACAACAGAACAAGAGTTATTCTCTGTGGAAAATGTATTTGCATGAATGGCTTATAAATCTCACGACTAAACCTAGCAAAAGCAGCTATTTTAGGAATGTAACTGTCCATATATGTTAATTAAATCGCTTGTCTTTTTGAGGAATGACTTTCTTTTTTTTTCATCAGTCAGTCACTCTTGCCTTCGGTTTGATGCCTGAATGATGGGAGCAGCGTGAAGGAAACAACCTAACGGACATGTTGGCAGGGGGGTATTTGAGTACTTCAGCTTGATGGAATGAAGAAGGAGGGATGGAAGCACAACACAGGAAGGTGCACCGTGCACACACATTTAATGCAATATGTCCTTTCACGGAGGTTACCATGGGCAGGTTGCCAGCAGGGCATGCAAAACCATTCATGCACTCGTTCATTGAAAAACACACACACACACCCTTGTACTCCTATCTATGTGAGGTCTTTCATAGACACAATACGTTCCCCATCTCCTTGCCTTAACCCGAACCATCCCACTAACCCCCAGACCCAGAATTAAACCCAATTTTAGCATCAACCTCAAATCCATGTCTTAAGCCTGAGTCATAACGAGGAACAGCCATATCATAATGTCATCAATTCCTCAAAAATGTCCTCACTTTGGTAGTAGAATGTGTATTTTGGTACTTGATTTGTAGCAAGTACGAAAGCAAACACACAGACACACACACAAACACACACACAGTATGCATCAGCGTGACACGTAGATCCAGTGTCGTCCCCACTGCATTTGTAGGTATAAGAGACTAGCTGGAGACAAATGAAAGACAGTCACAATTATTTAAACATTAAAGTTCAAAATGTGTGATCCGGTTGTGGTGAGGCAGACTTTAGGAGTTGCTGAGACAAAGCTCATGGTCAGACACAGAACTGAGAGGACAGTTTGACAGGTGAGTAAAAGTTCAGGTGATCTTTCCACCTCATCTCCTCATTTGTAAATGTGAGCTGAAACCTTGTCTGGTTGCCTCAGGTGTTTATTTTAGATATCTGCTGTCATCCCTGACCCATCAAAGCCACAAATGAGTGTTTGAATTAGAAATAATGTGCATTTTAGTTAAAAGTTAAGGAAAACAGCTATTATATAGTGCATTGTGGAATTCAAGTCTAATAGGACTTTAAAAACATGATTAAGCAGCATATAGGGAATCTGGGCTGTCTTTGACATAGATATAGCCATGAAGAAGTGCAAAATGTTTCAATTCTGAAAGAGAATTGATAACATTTAGTTGCTGGAGCGAATATATTTCAAAATTTTTGTGGACCTTCATGGAAGATAGAGCTGCAGTAACACAATCTCCTTGAATTATACAACAAAACTGAAAGGCAACAACCTCTTATTTTATTCTATTTTTTCTCTACCTTTTTGCACTGCAGATTTCTAGTTGAAGCTAAAACAACAGAAAAGTGCAATTTATCAAATCTTAAATGTCATATTTCCATTCCTAGATCCAATTCTAGCTTCTGAATTCAATATTATCAAAGCAAACTCCATCATTTCACAACATCAAACCCTTCGGCACCTCCATCTTCATATTCCATTTGAATCTTGGAAAATAATGGTTAAAACCACTGGAGAGAAACCAGAAGCAGAGATACTGTCAGGCTCTGCTCCCTGTAGCAGATGTTCTGCTGTCACATTCTCCAAAATAGCTGCAGGCTAAGACTACATTACTGGGAATCTACCAGTAACTGTCTGATCAGACTGCATGGTCATATATAATGTTCACCAAAGCAGTGAATACACAATTGACCTCTGTTCATAATGGGGTCAGCACAAGGGTACAGGCTAAATAAACATAAATAAGCAGGCATTGCAGTCGCACTAAAAATAGTTATAAAGGAGGTAATTGATAAGCAGCACCGGAGTTACAACATTGTAGTTGTCCGACCACTGAGTCCCAGTTTTAATTACCTGACCAAAAGGTTACTACTTGTAAAAGCAGCTCTTATCGCATTGAGATTTTACAATCATCATCATTTAATGGGCCCTGGCTCGGTTAATAACGTACAGTGATGGGAAATCTTGCTCTTTAAAGTAGGCCAGATCGTTTGGCTCCGCTCAGCCTGCAAGGCCCCAAAACACCTCTGCAGTCAGAACCTTCAAACGAACGAATAAACTGCTCACTAAATAGTGGAAACCCTCCCATCAGGAGTTTCAAGGAGCACAATATTCCAGTAGATGACACGGTGCAATTTGTTGAGAGCAAAACAGTGTCAGATATAATTATCTCGGGAAACCCAAAACTGACGACTCAATTCAGGGTTTGACTTAAATTCAAAGGTGAGAAAGGATCCAGCTGATCCAAGGTCTGTGAATTTCCTGAAAACAACTTGGAACGTGCTGCAGTGTGACGCTGTAGGCTACAGACACCACCTGGAATCACCAGTGATGAAGACGCAGCCAAAAAGAGATCAACTGAGGGAAACTGGGGCAACAAAATAGTGAAATGGTCTGTTATGTGTCTCCAGCCACTGAAAATCATCATTACATCCTGAATGAGCAGGTTGTTATGCAGGTATTTTGAGCAGAGCTTTCCACATCAGTCCAACATGCTGGAAATGTTTCAAGCAATACTTATTATCTAATTAGAGGAGCATTTTAAAAATGTCATATTCATTACAAGATCATTTGCTGTTATTTGATATATTTTCATATGGGTACAGCTTGTAGTAAGGGTGAGAGCAGATGATGAATTTCAGACTGTGGCTGTTAGAACCCTAATTTGAACAGTTAACTGTCTCAGTGGTGATCAAATAAAGAGACAGGATCCAAGCATGATTATGTTTTTAACAAATGACTAAGAGGTGATTAACAAATTTGAGCTGAAGGCTTTGGAAGATTAAGAACATTTGCAGGAACCAGAAGTCATGGACAGGACATGGGACAGGACATCTAGACATGTGGACCTTCAGCAGGACAGACAGAAAGATCTAATGATGGACAGGATAGATCTTAAACACACAAACAGGCAGTCGGAGAGGCTAAAAGACAGGAAAGAAGACAGAAATCTCCAAACGGCAACAACAAACATCATTGTTATGACCACCTCACAGTGTCTGCGGAGGACATTATGTACAATATATACATTCTGGTCAAAGTCTGTGGCACACTTCTGTAATCTTTCATAAAATTAAACCACCAAGCTTGAATTTGTCCTATTTGTGCTGGATCCAACCCAAAATAACAAAAACGGGCAAAACAATACTCTCATTCACATGTCAGTGTGGGTCTCAGGCATTAAGCAAACATGAATTTAATCAATCCTCCCTCAATCTGGGTGACTGAATCAATGGCTGAGCTGTGATAAAGAACAATAAGAGAAGCTTTGCAGTGCACTGCAGCTTCCCTGCTACTGTTTTATGCTGTCACACACAAAGTCACAATAAAACATAAATTAACAATAATTAGTCTTTATTGCAATCTCCTGAACCAGGAAATGACAGTTTCGTAGTTCTATGTAGGCATTCCTTTTCAGCCACGTCCTGCATTTAAAATAAGTCCCAGTTTTTTTTCCCCAACACCTCTCCCTATGAGGGCCACATGCCATTTAAACTTAATCCAGCCAATACTGGACAAGGACGTGTTTTTGTAAGCACAATCCATCAATGTTGTGTTGTAGCAGTGATAGAAGCACAAGCTCAAACAAAGTTTTACCTTTAAATTTTAAAGACAAACTAACACCACACTAACAGCAGATATTTTTGTTAATATCTTGTCTTGCAACAATGCCTCTGATGTTATTAGTCCCAGCAAAAATGGTAATTTTGAGTTTGAACCAAATAAAAAGCCACTTGAGTTTCATACTATTAGTTATATTTCTACAGTGTGTAACCCAAAAATAGAGCCAAAGGAAATAATTTAATAAGGCAGGCCGTGCCATTACATCGTGGAAATGAAAGACTGCAGGCAGATATTGGGGAGCTATCAGGATTATGAGGCTAAAGTGTCCCCGCTGCCCTTCTTACCCTTCACTGTATTACAGCATTAACAGAAATCCGACATGGGCTCTCCTGTACAGCCGAGCATCTTTGGTGTATTCCGGTTCATGTCGGCTCCTCTGCACCTTTCCTTTGTCAGCTATAATTGTGTTGCTGCTCTGAGACAAAAACCAAAGTAGATCATGTCAGGATGGATTAGCGTGATTTATTAAAATTTAGACTCGGCTAATTAAATACTATGATGGGCTTTTTTTCTTCACGTAAACCTGCCGCAGAAGAAGTCAGGAGGGAGAGCCTCTACTATTGTTTCACCCGAAGAGCGCTGTAGAGCAAGTGTGAGGCAGGACGCGAGACAGGATGTGGGGAGAGAAGGAGCCGAATGGCTGGAACAGGGCTGATGGAAAAGACCTGCATGAATGATTTACAGCATGTGGTGTTGGTGTGGTGTAGACACAGAGGTGGCGCTGTGGTTACCACTGGCGTTGCACAGCAAAAGTGCTCCGGATTTTCCAGTTTGCTTGGTTCTTTTAAGACTGTAATTGTTGGACGTTTGATGGACAAATGGAAAATACACAATAGTCATCTTCATGCTTCGTTTGCGAGCATGACTCAGAAACCTCTATGTTGTACAGAACATAAGGACGTTCAGTTTGGAGGTCGCCTGGTATCATTCCACCCCGAGGATTCACAATTAAGGCCAGTATCTATTAATGGCCAACCCAGATGTCTGGAAATGGATCAAAACAACCTAAATGTGTAACAGCAGACATCCAGTGGGGGCCGTTGTCTAGACGCCGTGTCAAAGTGCTGCGCTAAAGCACATGTGCCTCCCCCCATTATCCACCTCTCACCTTCAGCTTTGGTTGGATGTTGATGCCGTTGACAGCTGTCGTAATAATCGTCGTGGCCTCTAGGGAGGTCAAATCTAAAGTCTAAGTATAAATAAGACACTGATTTATCGTGACATTTCACTGATAGTCGGATTTCCCACAAATAGATAGGTGAGGGTGTGAGGTCAGGCTTCCTGTTCAAGGACAGGTCAACCACCAACGTCACCTCCATCAATGAAGACAGCTGTTGAAAGGTTGTGAAAAAATGTCTTCAATCAGTCATCATATCCGAAGATCTGCAATTCCATGATGGTGATGAGGTTCAAATAATCCCAACCATATTTTAAAAGACAGACAGCTGAGAGAACAACATTATCATCTCCTGTTGAATGAAATTTAAAAAGCCCGTTCACCTCAAACTTGCTCAAACTGCACAGCTATAAAACAGACATCCTCCTCGTCGGTTCCAGATCTGTCCAAAGTTGACGGCTTCTCCACCTCGGTTGACAGTTGCACAGTCACCCCCCCTTCCCCCCAGGTCAAGAGTCCTGGTGTCATCCTTGACAGTCTTTTCAAACACCAATCAATAACACCTCTCAGCACACGTTTACCTACGTAACATCAACATCTCTGTCCGTCACCACCACCCCCTCCTCCCACCATGTCACACCTGTCCTTTAGCAGCTCCGCAGCTCCTAGTCCATTTCAGCATACATTAGAAAATGGTACTGTATACATTCTTCACAGCCTGTTCCCACAGATCCTTCTGCTCCATCCACCTCTCTGTTCTCTCCGTCCATCTCTGCTTCCTGGATCTAGAAGTGCCCCCTCCTGACCTTGGTAACACTGAATCACTCCCCAAGTTCAAACTCAAACTGAAAACCCCCCTCTTCAGAACTGCCTGCCCACTCTGATTATTTCAGCATCAAATTGAAATATTATACTGCTTCTTGCTTTTGTTTATATTGTTGTTTTGTGTTTACTTGTTTCCTTGTTGACAGTCATTAAATGTGTTTTTTGAAAATGTATTTTTATCATTATTAACTTTAGCTTAACACTTCTAATGTATGGTGTGTGTGTGTGTGTGCACATGTGTGTCAATCAATCAATCAATCAATCTTTATTTATATAGTGTCTTTTACAATAAAAATTGTTTCTAGGCGCTTTCCAGAATCCCAGGGCCTGACCCCCAACAAGCAACACTGGCAAGGAAAAACTCCCTTTAACAGGAAGAAACCTTGAGCAGGACCACGCTCATGTAGGGGGACCCTCCTGCTGATGGGGGGGCTGGGTAGTGAGGGAGGAGAAGGGGGAGGATAGGTAGAGGAGAGAATAGGTAGAACATTGAAATACAAGCTGCCAGTAGAGTCGAGTTGCCCAGGGGGAGGGGCAGAAAAACTACACAAGATATAACAACGCTGGTCTACTTGGTGAGGAGAGGAGAGGAGAGGAGAGGAGAGGAGAGGAGAGGAGAGGAGAGGAGAGGAGAGGAGAGGAGAGGAGAGGAGAGGAGCGGAGACCATTTCCCAGTGGGGTGACAGAGGCCTGTCAGGTGATCATGTTTTTGGACCCCGGCAGCCTTGGACTATAGCAGCGTAACTAAGATGTTAACCTAATGATTAGACAACCCCTTAAGTATGATAATTTGTCTGTCTATGATAGTAACTGGAACTACAGAATTAGTAACAATAAGCTTTTTCAAAGAGGTAGGTTTTAAGCCTAATCTCAAAAGTAGCGATGGAGTCAGCCTCCCGTACCTGGACAGGGAGCTGGTTCCATAGCAGGGGGGCCTGGTAGCTAAATGCTCGGCCCCCCATTCTACTCCTAGAAACTCTGGGAACCACAAGTAGACCAGCATTCTGAGAGCGGAGCGGTCTATTGGGCTGGTAAGGTATCAGTAGCTCCTCCAGGTAGGATGGAGCTAGGCCTCTGAGGACCTTGTAGGTCAAAAGAAGGGTTTTAAAAATTATTCTAAATTTAACAGGCAGCCAATGAAGAGACGCCAGTACAGGAGTTATGTGATCTCATGTCTGTTGTTTCTGAACAGGCAGACCACTATAGATGTCCAATGTATTAAATATAAATTGGGGGGGTAGCCATATGTTCTCAGCTAAATAGAGATGTATTTTTGTTGGAAATAATCCCCAGAAAAGGGTAGTCATCCATTTGACCTTGCAGGTGCTGCTGGTTGAGCACTGAGAAGCAGCCTCGACTAACACCTAGTAGTATCGTATAAATATAGGCTAACTACAGTAATATCCTTTGAAAGTGCAGGAACTACTTAGATTAGCATTGGTGGTTTTAAGCTATTCTTAGAACTGAAGGTTAAAGTTGCTAGCGGCTAATTGCGTAGTGGTAACCTTTATGATGGCTGTTTAATACTGGCCAGTACTGTATTATAAGTATTATAAGTGTGTGTGTGTGCACGCGCGCGTGTGTTTATTTATTTTTTGTGTCTTCACAGTCCATAGTGTCCCCCTTTGCTAGTAGAATGAGTGTTTTGATAGTCCATATGTAGGCTCATGCACACAGACACATAGACACAAACACACACACACACACACGCATAGATTCACATAGACATACA
This sequence comes from Takifugu flavidus, assembly GCF_003711565.1. NCBI lineage: Eukaryota > Metazoa > Chordata > Actinopteri > Tetraodontiformes > Tetraodontidae > Takifugu > Takifugu flavidus. The sequence goes on from NC_079538.1 coordinate 853,029, forward strand.
TAGACACACTAATGACAGTGAGCAGTCAAGCATGTGGGAAAACTATTAGGAACAATTCCAGGGTTCAATATCTTGCTTAAGGACAGTTTGTGACATGAAAGTCAACCCTGCAGTTAGCGGATGACTGATCCTTCTACTGAAATACAGTCAAATTTTACACTGCAGCAATTTGACAAAATGAAATCTTCTGCTTCCTGTTATCAGAGAAAATCGTCAAATAGGTCACACTTTAATTTGATTCAGTGGAATTGATGGATTCTGGACTGGTAGCGAAGCTGTTATCAGCATCCAAATGGTAAAATCCTAAGTGTTCTTTATTTGAGATGATTGGGCAGATTACTTGTCCTCCCGTTGACCTCTTACCTTTATTTGGCAACTTATGTGAGGGGCTCTAACTTTTTGTTGGCCTCCTGCTGTCAGTCAGAGATGTAATGCAATGTAAAGTCACAGGTTTTTTGTCGTCTTCTTAACCCAAATTTTCCCTTTTGGGGTCACAGGAAGGGCACACATATGGGTGATGGCAGGTCTACCCCTGGATGGGTCGGCAGGTCATCGCAGGGCCCTATGTGAGCATTTGTGGGTACCTTGCTCAAAGGTGCCTCGGCAGAGCTCTGGACTCTTGAGCCACAGGTTTGCAAGTAATAGAGTTTTATCTAGTCTTTCCCAGTCTACGCTCAACTGCCCTATATTGTCCCAGCTCTTCAGTGTTTGTGTTGTACTCAGTGTGGTTGGAATGGGTAGTTGATGATAGTTTAGTCCGCTCAGTGGTAAATTTCTCTCTCTCATTCTAGCCGACTTTAGCCATTTATTATGCTGTCACCTCATCTTCTACCAGTTCGGTCTCTTAAAAGCATCCAGACAGAGATTCTAATTTGATCTTTTTCCAAAACCATTGATGTGCCGAAGACAAGGAATAGCTGGAAGTGTTGCTCCCGTAAAATATCCCACATTCTGGGAATCCTGGACTCTATGGTTCTGAAAAAACAGTTTAGCCTTAAAAACCGGAAAAAGGTGGAGTGCCTTCTCCGGGTAAAGGAGGAGATCCTGCCCCAAGTGGAGGAGTTTAAGTACCTCGGGGTCTTGTTCACGAGTGAGGGAAGAATGGAGCGGGAGATCGACAGGCGGATCGGTGCGGCGTCCGCAGTAATGCGGACTCTGCACCGGTCCGTTGTGGTGAAGAGAGAGCTGAGCCGAAAGGCAAAGCTCTCGATTTACCGGTCGATCTTCGTTCCTACCCTCACCTATGGTCATGAGCTTTGGGTCATGACCGAAAGAACAAGATCACGGGTACAAGCGGCTGAAATGAGCTTCCTCCGTAGGGTGGCTGGGCTCTCCCTTAGAGATAGGGTGAGAAGCTCTGCCATCCGGGAGGAGCTCGGAGTAGAGTCGCTGCTCCTCCGCGTTGAGAGGAGCCAGATGGGGTGGCTTGGGCATCTAGTCAGGATGCCCCCTGGACGCCTCCCTGGTGAGGTGTTCAGGGCATGTCTCTCCGGTAGGAGACCCCCGGGGAGACCCAGGACACGTTGGAGAGACTATGTCTCTCGACTGGCCTGGGAACGCCTGGGGATCCCTCCGGATGAGCTGGAGGAGGTAGCTGGGGAGAGGGAAGTCTGGGCTTCTCTCCTTAGGCTGCTGCCCCCGCGACCCGACCCCAGATAAGCGGTAGAGAATGGATGGATGGACAGTTTAGCCTTAGTACCAACTCAGGTATATAAGTTTAGTCACAGAGAAAAGGAGAAAAACTACACTAAACCAATGGTGTAGGCAGGGTCTTTCAAGCCATGCCAGGTTCTGGGCCCTCTGCCAATGTGGAATATTCACAAGCTGCTTTGAATTAGGGACCTAGTTTCTTATCTCTTGAATAAAATGTTATAGAACTACGGTGGCCAAAAGGGGCAAATCACTACCAAACACAACAAATCACAAAACACATCCACAAAGCAGGAAATTCAACACAGAAAACATGACCAAAAACGCTGATGTACCTGTAGTCAACAAGGCCTATCGCTAATTTACTGATGTCCATCAGTTAAGCAATGAAAAACAAATGAAGGAAGGGTTTTGGGTTTTGAATTATTGGTTGTTAAAATACAAAAACATCAGTTATAAAAGCATCACAGAAAGCTCACTATGAAGAATTTGAAAGAAATGAAACTAATGAAAGGATTTTTCTGTTGAAGCATGACCTCCAGCATGCCGAACGACGAAAACGGCTGCAATTTCAATGGGAGTGGCAATCTCTGAATGGGCGTCAATCCGAGGTCACTTCCATTCATTTGACCTCTGAACTCAACCCTCCTCCAGCATTATTCCCAAGAGCGCAGTTGAACCACATGGATGTCAGTGAATTACGAGACAATTCCCTGTTTCTGTATTCACGACTGACTGCACCAGTGGATTTTAACTTAACACTACATCAGTCACGGCGTACAGATCCTGAGAGACTGTCAGCTGTGTCAGGAGAGACGACTGAGTGGCTCCGAAGATTGACGCGTGGCATCAGTGAACCCAGTCCACGCAGTTTTCAGCCTTATTTCTGGTCGAATGCAAGTCCAAACATTAATAATTCTCTGGACCTTAAGCTCCCTGTTCAAAGCAATGTGTTAATGTCTCTGAACCCTTCTGTAATAAAACCGAAGTTATATAGGGAAAAGATTTTTGAATGAATAAATGACTAAACATCAGCATTTTTATTGATCATCAGGTTTTATTCGTCTGTCTTTGCTCTCATTTTACCTTCTGTGGTGGTTTTTAGACTTCTTTTTCTGCAGTGAGTCTGCAACTGCAGCGTAACTCTTAGATGAGTTAGTCCCTTTATATATTAATGGATTTTAAAAACCATAAATAACTGAGAGATATTTTCTGTTTATATATTATTCAAGATGAGATGAAAATCAAACCTCCCTCTACAAATAAATAATCAATTTTACCAGATCACATTAACAACAGACTGAGTCCTTTGTTTAAATGGAACAACAAAATATCACATTTTTAGCACTTTATCACAACATTTCTTGTGTAATAAATAAAGTGTCAGGGTTTTTTTTCATAGTGACTGCTTATATGAAGCTACATTCACATCAGCAGAGTAGCCTTTATTTGACCTGTGACTCACAAACTCTGCTCGCTGACTGATAATCAACTCTGACTGACCTCGCTTACCTGTAACCCTCCAATGATGTCACACTCCATTGGCCTGCTGACCAAGCCTGAAATGATTATTGTGTTCCTACCTGTGAGATCTGGTCTTCTGCTGAGCCATAAATCAGCTGGAGAACACAGGCCAAAGGAGACTATTATCCAGATGTCATCTATCTTTGGATTGATGGACACAACGTGCAATAAAGCTTTTGACATAAAATGGAAAGACGACACCAAAGGAGAAGGATTGAAATGAGGTTATGAGAAGGCAAAGAAGGACAGGAGTGACAGAAGATGTGTCATGGGTTGAGAGGAATAATCAGCATTGTTCAGGAGGGACAACCATGCTTGAAACAGACAACAAAAAGCTTTTCATATACTGTGTGAGCTGCATCAGCCATCTTTACCAGCCTCACACATCAGTCCAGACGGTCCACATCATCACCCCAATACCCCGATCATCACCTGGATCCATTTACTACTGCAGCATTGGGAGAAGGTTGTTTTACTGGTCTCTGTACCAAACGTCAGTTCCAGGCTCTAGAAGTAGTCAAGGAAGTTAAGAGCCTTTTCAGAAATGGCAGTGGTGTCTTTCTCCCCTCATGGACATTTTTAATATATTACGTTCCTACTCACATTTGCAGCTGAGATGTCTGTTAATGTGAAGTACTGAACAATTTCTACTCTTCCTTCCCTCTCATTTCCCTCATTGGAGACAATCCCACTTCTAGGAACACTCTGCACAGCTTGATCATCAGAACTTTTTTTCTGAGTTACATCCCACATGTGAGACAGAACCACAAAGAACATTAAACATTCAAATACACTCGTGACTCCATCTGACCTTCTCAGGTGTTGTTCTGCACCTTCAGGATAATGAATAATCAATTCATGTATTTGTATTTATGATGTATCTACCTTTTTCAGTCTTTTCTTCAAGCCTTTTCTCCCATTCTTTTCCCCTTTTATCCAGCTGGCCATCAAGGAGGGAGGACGGTCCTTTCATTAGAGCCTGGCCCTGCTCAAGGTTTCTTCCTGCTAGAAGGAAGTTTTTTTCTTGCCAATGTTTCTTGATCAGGCTCTGGGTTTCTGTAAAGGACCTGGAGAGACTCTTGATTGTAAAAGAGGCTCAATAAGGATAAATTGAATTGAATTGAATTGAATTGAATTGAATTGAATTGAATTGAATTGAATTGAATTGAACGTAAATGAGTTGACACTCGTTTCGCTTGCAGAAAAATCTGAAACTCCTCCGTCAATTTAAATCCTCCTTCATTACCTTCCCATCAACACCACCATCGAACAGCTGGAACTCTGGTCCTCCGACCACATGGAATATCCACCTTCCTCAGATGCATCTAGATCAGGGTCTAAATGCAGAAAAGGATATTTGTATATTCTTATGCTATTATTTTTCATTCAGAAGATTTTCTAAGCTTAAAATGAAACCTTCCTTTTGAGAAAGTGTTCACACATTATTACACTGAACTTGGACTGGATGTGTCCCCAGAGAGTGTCCAAGCAGTCAAACAGGAATAAACCCAGTCCAGATCCAAGAGAAATGAGATTGTAAAACCCTTTGCGTTGCTTTCCGAGCCTGTGGTGCAGTGGTTAGCGAAAGTAAGTTTCTGCTGTGGAACTAGTTTAAAAATACACGTGTCCTATTAATCTGCCCAGTAACACCACCTGAGCCCTTTAGATTTGATGCTCTATTAACTCATTCATAGGGATTTGCATTTGCCTTTTAAAGGGTTAAAATATGAAGTATTACCTTTGTTGAGTCAATTCAGTTGATGAATTTGACCTTCACGTAATGAGCTCTGCCTTTTTATGCAACGCAGAGCTCTGCCATCCGTTTTCACTTAGCCAGGCTGTCTGGCACGCTCGCGGAGCAGGTGCAGTGTTCCCTGAGCTGTGATTGTGTTTCCCACAGGTTATTTCCTCAAGGCTCACTCCTCTCCCAGCAGCTGGATATCGCCGCGTTCCTCCGATTAATATAGAAATGCCGCCATCACAGTTTTGCATTATTTATGTGTAAAGGGTTTTACTGGGTTTCACATCAGCCCAGTGCCAGTGTAGAAATTTGAGTGGACTTGTTCAAGTGGATGGTTTACAGGTGTGAAACCTCATCAGCCCTGTTGAATGGAGACAGGACGTGGCCCCCTGAGAAATAACCAGAACCAGAATCAAATGAAGATAAAAAAAAACAAGAAAATGCTGAATCTACCATATTTAAATACCATATGCACTCAGTTGTTTCTGCATAATCCTGGCAACAAAGCACAAAACAACAAATTAAATGATAGACTCATGGGTACCTTGGCAGTGCTCTGAAGGTGCACTGGCATCCTCTTGCCGACAGCCCAGTCCCCTACAGACTGAGCTACCACCAACTATATATATAGAATAATAGAGTCTGTGTTGCTGGTTCAGTGTCACAGTGCTGCCTCAGGAGAGTGGAAAAAGTCTCCTTATTTACTGGAACACTCCCAGTTACATGAGTTTTTTGGTACTTTATGTGAGTGGGCTTGGAGAATTTCATCTTGCATGGCCAGAGAAAAATGGCTGTTTCACAAATCTCTGTGTAAAAGTGCAAATGGAGCTTTTTTTTCAATTTTTGTGGAGTTCTTATTTTCAATTATTTGCTGTCAATAACAGGAGTAGGATACTTGTTGTCCACATGGCTGAGAATGGCTTTTCTGGTATGTCCATGGTCATGTTATAATGTTTTGGCATACAGTTTAAGATAGGGGTGCTCAGTGGGAATAACAATTTTCCAGCTGGCGACTCATCCATGCCCACTATTTAGCTATATGCCTATCGACAATCAAAAAACAGGCATCTGATTATATCTGAGTGCCTGGCAGCAGAAAATATGGGGTCACGCTCAGTACGCCAGCATAGCCATGGAGTAAATATGAAGAAATGGGCAGCATATATCACTATCAAGAGGACACTAATGCCTCCCCACAGGCCGTCTCAGACATTTTATCCGATTGCTTTGGATTTTGTTACCTTAAATGTGCGGTTCAAGCAAAGAAGTTGATGGGCAAAAGTGAATCCAGCAAACTTCTACCAAAATGTAACATTTAAAAACATTCACCATTGTTAAGTGAGAGATGGCCTGGACAAAAGTCCAAAGCTTGGCCTTGCCTAAATCACAGCTTGTTCTTCTATTTTAATCAATCAATCAATTAATCAATCAATCAATCAGTCAATCAGTCAATCAATCAATCTTTATTTATATGGCATCTTTTACAATCAATTTTTTTTTGATTGTTTCTAGGCGCTTTCCAGAATCCCAGGGCCTAACCCCAAACAAGCAACAGTGGCAAGGAAAAACTCCCCTTTAACAGGAAGAAACCTTGAGCAGGACCAGGCTCATGTAGGGGGACCCTCCTGCTGATGGCTGGCTGGCTGGGTAGGGAGAGAGGAGAGGAGAGGAGAGGAGAGGAGAGGAGAGAGAGGAGAGGAGAGGAGAGAGGAGAGGAGAGAGAGGAGAGGAGACCATTTCCCAGTGGGGTGACAGAGGTCTGTCAGGTGATCATGTTTCTGGACCCCGACAGCCTTGGCCTATAGCAGCATAACAAAGATGTTAACCTAATGATTAGACGACCCCCTAAGTATGATAATTTGTCTGTCTATGGTAGTAACTGGAACTACATCTAATCTATCCCTGAGAGGTTCAGGTGCAAACACCATGACCTCAGTTTTTCCTGTGTTAGGGAGGAGGCAATTTGAATACATCCAAGACTTTATGTCTTTATAACAGGTCTGGAGCTTCGCTAACTGCTCTGTCTCCTCTGGTTTCATGGATAGATATAGCTGAGTGTCGTCAGCACAACAATGAAAATTTATCCCATGCTGCCGAATAATGTTTCCGAAGGGAAGCATATACAAGGTGAAAAGGATTGGTCCAAGTTTGTAACCTTGTGGAGCTCCATAGCTAACCCTACTGTATGAGGAGGGAACGCCATGGACATGAGCAAACTGGTATCTATCAGATAAATATAACCTGTCACTAAAGAACAATTGATCTTGTCCTGGACAGAACTGCCTATCTTTGGTAAAACATCCTTCAACAGGTGTGTTGGGATGGGATCTAAAAGACACATGGTGGTCTTGGATTTCTGAATTAGCAACGACGCCTCAGAAAAATATATAGGACTGAAGGAGTTTAAGGGCTTGTTGGAGACCCTGTATGTTCCCACAGTCAGCACATCTGGTGATGCTCCAGTTGTAGGGAAGGCCCGATTAGCTTTCTCTCTGATAGCTAGAACTTTATCGGTGAAGAAGCTCATGAAGTCTTCACCACTAAGGGAAGAAGGGATACATGGATCTAAAACACTGTGACTCTTGGTTAATTTGGCCACAGTGCTAAAAAGAAACCTGGGGTTGTTCTTGTTTTCCTCAATTAAAGAAGAAAAATAAGCTGTTCTAGCCTTACGGGGGTGCTTTTTGTAAACTAGGGATCAACGCAGGATCGCTTCCTTAAACTTAACTACAGCATTATCTGAAAGACAACTGCTATAATAAGACTGTGTTCTGAGCATTAAAGAATCCTTAATCATAAATGTAAAAGTGATCAAAGAATGGTCTGACAGGAGTGCGTTCTGAGGGAACACTGACACATGTTCTACCTCAACACCATAAATCAGAACTAGATCTAAGGTGTGGTTGAAGCTATGAGTTGGTTGGTTTATCTGCTGGAGGAAACCAACTGACTCAAGTAATGAAATGAAGCCATTTCTAAAGCTGTCATTTACAACGTCTACATGGATATTAAAGTCTCCAATGATAATGACTTTGTCTGTTCTAAGGACCAAGTCAGATAAGAAATCAGAGAACTCAGACAGGAACTCTGAATGTGGCCCAGCAGGGGGCCGATATACAACTACAAAGAAAAGTGGCTTTTCACTTTGGTCATTTTGAGGCTAATAAAATTAGCCAAGTTACTAGAAATGAGAGAGGCACCATCCCGTGTGGGATGGACATGTCTCTCCTAATCAGACCAGGTTTTCCCCCAAAACTGCTCCAATTGTCTACAAAGGACACCTGGATTTCAGGGCACCACCGTGACAGCGACGAAGCGACAACATGCGGCTAAACATTTCATCGCTTGCCAGATTGGGGAGGGGACCAGAGAATGCTACGGAGTCCAACATCGTTTTTGCGTAATTGCACACCAACTTGGCTTCTATGTCGCCCGCTCTGACCCCAGGAATGCACTTGACTATGGTCGCTGGAGTCGGCTTTATGTAGCGCAAAACAGAGTCGCCAATTACCAGGGTCGATTTCTCAGCGGGTGTGTCGCCGAGTGGGGAAAAACAATTAGCCACGGGAAGCGGTTGGTGGTGCACCGTGGGCCTTTGGTTTGGGCTACGCTTCCTGCGAACTGTCACCCAGGCGCCGTGGCTAGCCGGCTGCTGCCAGGGGACAGCTAGCTGTACCTACACAAGGCAGCTCTGCAGCAGCTACCTTCTCCTGGCTACTGAAGAGAATTTGAGAAGAGAAGATGAGATTATCCAAGCAGAAGGACTGGATTGGACTGGATTAGCATCAATAATTCGCATATGTGTTTCTATAAAAGACTGGGTCAAGGGATAGTTAGGTTGTCAAACTTCATGCCCTGACAATTGACTCTGTTATTGTAGGGTTATGAACTGGCCCGGAGCTCTGTAATATTTGTATCTTGAATTGGTTCTATTTGCTAAATACATTTTGAAATTATAGTTTTATATAGTTTTAGATTTATATTCATATTCTATTTTTAATTTATTCTATTTTATTTCTTATTTTATTATATTTTTATTATCTTTAATAGGTTTAATGGGGTGTAATGGTGGTGGGAAATTTTGTACAGTGCTGTACGTTTCTTTGAAGATGCTAATTTCCCTGATGGACACCCCCTAAAGGGATCAATAAAGTACTCTTGAATCTTGAATCTTGAAATTGGCGTTTTTCTTCTTGAAGTCTTCATTCAAAGAACAGGCGGATTGGCAGTGACACATATGAGGTATTGCGATCCAACACGGACGCTGCGGAACCGCGTCTCAAGCTCACTAAGTCTCGCCTCCAGAACCGTTAATAAACTACACTTTCTACACCTATTTCTTTCACTAAAGGAGGCAGAGGAGTAACTAAACATTTCACACGCTGAACAGACACAGACACCGGGTGAAACAGACGGTGAGGCCATGCTAATCCTAATAATCGGTGGAGTCCTGTATTTGCTTAATATGGATGATTTCTCGTTATCGAGTGATTAGAATTTCCCAAGTATTCAATTATAAATAAATTTAAATAAAGTGAAACCAACACACACCATGCACACTGCACCAACGAACTATTGAGAAGACAGAAAGTGAAGTACCCGATGATTACTGGATGGAACCCCAGTAAAGAATAATATGAATGTGTGTTAGTCTGGAAAACATATATAGCGTGTATGTAATAAATACTTTTTGTGAAGCTGGTCATCATTGCTAGTTATCAAGGTCTAAGTGGCCCAGTAACACCACCTGAGCCCTTTAGATTTGATGCTCTATTAACTCATTCATAGGGATTTGCATTTGCCTTTTAAAGGGTTAAAATATGAAGTATTACCTTTGTTGAGTCAATTCAGTTGATGAATTTGACCTTCACGTAATGAGCTCTGCCTTTTTATGCAACGCAGAGCTCTGCCATCCGTTTTCACTTAGCCAGGCTGTCTGGCACGCTCGCGGAGCAGGTGCAGTGTTCCCTGAGCTGTGATTGTGTTTCCCACAGGTTATTTCCTCAAGGCTCACTCCTCTCCCAGCAGCTGGATATCGCCGCGCTCCTCCGATTAATATAGAAATGCCGCCATCACAGTTTTGCATTATTTATGTGTAAAGGGTTTTACTGGGTTTCACATCAGCCCAGTGCCAGTGTAGAAATTTGAGTGGACTTGTTCAAGTGGATGGTTTACAGGTGTGAAACCTCATCAGCCCTGTTGAATGGAGACAGGACGTGGCCCCCTGAGAAATAACCAGAACCAGAATCAAATGAAGATAAAAAAAAACAAGAAAATGCTGAATCTACCATATTTAAATACCATATGCACTCAGTTGTTTCTGCATAATCCTGGCAACAAAGCACAAAACAACAAATTAAATGATAGACTCATGGGTACCTTGGCAGTGCTCTGAAGGTGCACTGGCATCCTCTTGCCGACAGCCCAGTCCCCTACAGACTGAGCTACCACCAACTATATATATAGAATAATAGAGTCTGTGTTGCTGGTTCAGTGTCACAGTGCTGCCTCAGGAGAGTGGAAAAAGTCTCCTTATTTACTGGAACACTCCCAGTTACATGAGTTTTTTGGTACTTTATGTGAGTGGGCTTGGAGAATTCATCTTGCATGGCCAGAGAAAAATGGCTGTTTCACAAATCTCTGTGTAAAAGTGCAAATGGAGCTTTTTTTTCAATTTTTGTGGAGTTCTTATTTTCAATTATTTGCTGTCAATAACAGGAGTAGGATACTTGTTGTCCACATGGCTGAGAATGGCTTTTCTGGTATGTCCATGGTCATGTTATAATGTTTTGGCATACAGTTTAAGATAGGGGTGCTCAGTGGGAATAACAATTTTCCAGCTGGCGACTCATCCATGCCCACTATTTAGCTATATGCCTATCGACAATCAAAAAACAGGCATCTGATTATATCTGAGTGCCTGGCAGCAGAAAATATGGGGTCACGCTCAGTACGCCAGCATAGCCATGGAGTAAATATGAAGAAATGTGCAGCATATATCACTATCAAGAGGACACTAATGCCTCCCCACAGGCCGTCTCAGACATTTTATCCGATTGCTTTGGATTTTGTTACCTTAAATGTGCGGTTCAAGCAAAGAAGTTGATGGGCAAAAGTGAATCCAGCAAACTTCTACCAAAATGTAACATTTAAAAACATTCACCATTGTTAAGTGAGAGATGGCCTGGACAAAAGTCCAAAGCTTGGCCTTGCCTAAATCACAGCTTGTTCTTCTATTTTAATCAATCAATCAATCAATCAATTAATCAATCAATCAATCAGTCAATCAGTCAATCAATCAATCTTTATTTATATGGCATCTTTTACAATCAATTTTTTTTTGATTGTTTCTAGGCGCTTTCCAGAATCCCAGGGCCTAACCCCAAACAAGCAACAGTGGCAAGGAAAAACTCCCCTTTAACAGGAAGAAACCTTGAGCAGGACCAGGCTCATGTAGGGGGACCCTCCTGCTGATGGCTGGCTGGCTGGGTAGGGAGAGAGGAGAGGAGAGGAGAGGAGAGGAGAGGAGAGGAGAGGAGAGGAGAGGAGAGGAGAGGAGAGGAGAGGAGAGGAGACCATTTCCCAGTGGGGTGACAGAGGTCTGTCAGGTGATCATGTTTCTGGACCCCGACAGCCTTGGCCTATAGCAGCATAACAAAGATGTTAACCTAATGATTAGACGACCCCCTAAGTATGATAATTTGTCTGTCTATGGTAGTAACTGGAACTACATCTAATCTATCCCTGAGAGGTTCAGGTGCAAACACCATGACCTCAGTTTTTCCTGTGTTAGGGAGGAGGCAATTTGAATACATCCAAGACTTTATGTCTTTATAACAGGTCTGGAGCTTCGCTAACTGCTCTGTCTCCTCTGGTTTCATGGATAGATATAGCTGAGTGTCGTCAGCACAACAATGAAAATTTATCCCATGCTGCCGAATAATGTTTCCGAAGGGAAGCATATACAAGGTGAAAAGGATTGGTCCAAGTTTGTAACCTTGTGGAGCTCCATAGCTAACCCTACTGTATGAGGAGGGAACGCCATGGACATGAGCAAACTGGTATCTATCAGATAAATATAACCTGTCACTAAAGAACAATTGATCTTGTCCTGGACAGAACTGCCTATCTTTGGTAAAACATCCTTCAACAGGTGTGTTGGGATGGGATCTAAAAGACACATGGTGGTCTTGGATTTCTGAATTAGCGACGACGCCTCAGAAAAATATATAGGACTGAAGGAGTTTAAGGGCTTGTTGGAGACCCTGTATGTTCCCACAGTCAGCACATCTGGTGATGCTCCAGTTGTAGGGAAGGCCCGATTAGCTTTCTCTCTGATAGCTAGAACTTTATCGGTGAAGAAGCTCATGAAGTCTTCACCACTAAGGGAAGAAGGGATACATGGATCTAAAACACTGTGACTCTTGGTTAATTTGGCCACAGTGCTAAAAAGAAACCTGGGGTTGTTCTTGTTTTCCTCAATTAAAGAAGAAAAATAAGCTGTTCTAGCCTTACGGGGGTGCTTTTTGTAAACTAGGGATCAACGCAGGATCGCTTCCTTAAACTTAACTACAGCATTATCTGAAAGACAACTGCTATAATAAGACTGTGTTCTGAGCATTAAAGAATCCTTAATCATAAATGTAAAAGTGATCAAAGAATGGTCTGACAGGAGTGCGTTCTGAGGGAACACTGACACATGTTCTACCTCAACACCATAAATCAGAACTAGATCTAAGGTGTGGTTGAAGCTATGAGTTGGTTGGTTTATCTGCTGGAGGAAACCAACTGACTCAAGTAATGAAATGAAGCCATTTCTGAAGCTGTCATTTACAACGTCTACATGGATATTAAAGTCTCCAATGATAATGACTTTGTCTGTTCTAAGGACCAAGTCAGATAAGAAATCAGAGAACTCAGACAGGAACTCTGAATGTGGCCCAGCAGGGGGCCGATATACAACTACAAAGAAAAGTGGCTTTTCACTTTGGTCATTTTGAGGCTAATAAAATTAGCCAAGTTACTAGAAATGAGAGAGGCACCATCCCGTGTGGGATGGACATGTCTCTCCTAATCAGACCAGGTTTTCCCCCAAAACTGCTCCAATTGTCTACAAAGGACACCTGGATTTCAGGGCACCACCGTGACAGCGACGAAGCGACAACATGCGGCTAAACATTTCATCGCTTGCCAGATTGGGGAGGGGACCAGAGAATGCTACGGAGTCCAACATCGTTTTTGCGTAATTGCACACCAACTTGGCTTCTATGTCGCCCGCTCTGGCCCCAGGAATGCACTTGACTATGGTCGCTGGAGTCGGCTTTATGTAGCGCAAAACAGAGTCGCCAATTACCAGGGTCGATTTCTCAGCGGGTGTATCGCCGAGTGGGGAAAAACAATTAGCCACGGGAAGCGGTTGGTGGTGCACCGTGGGCCTTTGGTTTGGGCTACGCTTCCTGCGAACTGTCACCCAGGCGCCGTGGCTAGCCGGCTGCTGCCAGGGGACAGCTAGCTGTACCTACACAAGGCAGCTCTGCAGCAGCTACCTTCTCCTGGCTACTGAAGAGAATTTGAGAAGAGAAGATGAGATTATCCAAGCAGAAGGACTGGATTGGACTGGATTAGCATCAATAATTCGCATATGTGTTTCTATAAAAGACTGGGTCAAGGGATAGTTAGGTTGTCAAACTTCATGCCCTGACAATTGACTCTGTTATTGTAGGGTTATGAACTGGCCCGGAGCTCTGTAATATTTGTATCTTGAATTGGTTCTATTTGCTAAATACATTTTGAAATTATAGTTTTATATAGTTTTAGATTTATATTCATATTCTATTTTTAATTTATTCTATTTTATTTCTTATTTTATTATATTTTTATTATCTTTAATAGGTTTAATGGGGTGTAATGGTGGTGGGAAATTTTGTACAGTGCTGTACGTTTCTTTGAAGATGCTAATTTCCCTGATGGACACCCCCTAAAGGGATCAATAAAGTACTCTTGAATCTTGAATCTTGAAATTGGCGTTTTTCTTCTTGAAGTCTTCATTCAAAGAACAGGCGGATTGGCAGTGACACATATGAGGTATTGCGATCCAACACGGACGCTGCGGAACCGCGTCTCAAGCTCACTAAGTCTCGCCTCCAGAACCGTTAATAAACTACACTTTCTACACCTATTTCTTTCACTAAAGGAGGCAGAGGAGTAACTAAACATTTCACACGCTGAACAGACACAGACACCGGGTGAAACAGACGGTGAGGCCATGCTAATCCTAATAATCGGTGGAGTCCTGTATTTGCTTAATATGGATGATTTCTCGTTATCGAGTGATTAGAATTTCCCAAGTATTCAATTATAAATAAATTTAAATAAAGTGAAACCAACACACACCATGCACACTGCACCAACGAACTATTGAGAAGACAGAAAGTGAAGTACCCGATGATTACTGGATGGAACCCCAGTAAAGAATAATATGAATGTGTGTTAGTCTGGAAAACATATATAGCGTGTATGTAATAAATACTTTTTGTGAAGCTGGTCATCATTGCTAGTTATCAAGGTCTAAGTGGCAAAAGTCAATCAGCATTGGAGGAAAGTGACAAGAGCTAATGGTAACGTTCGCCTTAATGTCACCAATAATGTCAATTGTTACTTAAGTATATCCTTGATCAAATGGCTTCCTAAGGTATGGGCTCACTGATGACCTGTTCTTTTGTTGAAAGGTTGCCATTCCTACTGCTATCTTGCACACCTGTACAGTATTTGAGGAAGCCACCATGTTGAATCTGACAAAAGAGTGATGTGAGAAGGTAAATGTTCAACTGTAACATGCATTAAATCAAAAATTGTATCGAAATTCAAGGCAATAGCCAGCAGGGTAAACATAACAAAGCACCCTCCAGTGACTGTATTTCCTTTCCAATCCATCCTATTAACCCTTCACCACTGGTAGACATTCAGACCATTTGCCTCATCCGTCACTCACATGAGCATGCTGTATAACGCTTCCAGGAGGGTTGTGGCAAGCCATGAATTATGTATTTGCTTTGGCATTGACACTGAACAGAAATCAACAGATGCTCAGTTAATTTTCAGTGAGGTTGCACAGCGACGAAATTGCAACTCCTTCATCTTTAAAGTGGAATATTTTCTAGAATTGGAGCTTTCATGGCTTCTGTGTGTGTTTGTGTTTACAAATTAATGGCCAACTTATCTCATGGAGGTAATGAGGCCATCACGGTGTCATGAGGGATGTCAGGACATCCTTGGCACCTGAAGCAGATTTAGAGGTGGACATTCCGTGAATTTTGCTCACCGCACAACCACCACAAAGAATGCCCTCTCCAGCATCCAGAGGAGAGGAGAGGAGAGGAGAGGAGAGGAGAGGAGAGGAGAGGAGAGGAGAGGAGAGGAGAGGAGAGGAGAGGAGGTCAACAGCATAGACTCAACACAAAAGAAGGAGGAAGAGGTAAGTATTGAAATTAAAAAGATAGGCCAATTCTCCCTGCAAACAAGGTATATAACTCTTTCTTTTTGTTACAGACAAATATGCTGTACATTTAGCTGCTGTTTGCTGAAGCTAATCTATCCATCCATTTCCTGTTAGGGAAGGCTGCTTTTTCCTATACAGTGTCATGGCGGTGCTGGAGCCTTTACTGGTAAGATGAATGAATACACCCTGGAAAGAGTGCCAGGACAGTTTAATCAGACTGATGTGCATGTTTTGGGACTGCTTTGGGGCTGAAGCTTCTTACTATGAAGGGACCACTGCACTAACATGTCCCAGCTAAATTTGAGGGAGTGGTGTGAGGTAGGCAGGAGGTGAAGACTTAATAATTCATTATTGTGCTTGTGCGTGCGTGCGTGCATGCGTGCGTGCGTGCGTGTGTGTGTAACCTGTCTGAATGGGTGTTTCTGCCTCTCAGCTGGTGCCTGTTGGGATCGCCTCCAGCACATCCACTGACCCTGATTTGGGGCAAGCAGCAGTTAACAGAAGGCAGATGCGTGAGCCTCCAAACAAAACTCGGTATTTATTACAGATAAAGTTTATGATTTGTAGTCGACCCGGGTGAAAACAGCACATTAATGTGAGACTGAATCATTCTGATTTGATATTTACAACTGTGTAATATAGCCTCTCTGTTCTTTCTATCCTTGATTTTTTATGGCTCACTGTCCTAGAGATAGAGAGAGAGAGAGAGGCGGGCAGGCGGACGGATGGACGGACGGACGGACATACAGACAGACAGATAAATAGATAGATATTTTTTAACTATAAAGCTTAAGAAGAAAACTTTTGTCTTGCCAGTCTCCCATTTTACCCAGTATTATTAGCATCTTGTTCAGAAGACTCTTGGGATGAGAAACAATCTATTTTTCATTAAGTGTCATGACTCAGTCATGGATTTATCCCCCCACCTCTAAAGGGAACGAGTCGACCTGAACTTAGACAGATTGTTCATGAACAACAGCGACCATGATGATTCACCTTCTGGAGATGGAGTCCAAGGAAGAGGAGGAAGGGGGTTACTAAGGGATGGGACGGGCTAGAAAATGTGTGGAAGAGGACAAGAGAAATATATGAGAGAGAAAATTAAGGGAGGGGGGTCCTAATCCATTAAGGCTGCTGCATTATTCACCCTCAGAGAGGGGCAGAAAATGCCTCCCCAGTCAATTAATTAGCCAGCTCACATGTGCGAAGGAGGCAGCAGAGGTGTGAGTGGAGGTTTGGTGATGCCAGAGGGAACATGGAAAGTAAAAACAAAGGAGAGGAAAATCTGAGACACAAGCGCAGAAAAAAAACAAAACAAAATGCAACTCATAACCCGAAATAACTTGGAGCCGTTACCTCCAGGGAACACTTGAATTATATCTATGAGCCGATACCTCCTTCTACAGATATGGGCGCGCTGTTCTTTCAAGTGAACTATACTAGCCAATCCTTCAGTCCACATGGTTATATAACACGCCAGAAACATGTCTGCAACATGAGTATACATGTTCCTTTAAAGAATGCCGCTTGTATGTAAAGGATGAAAATATCTATTTTGCTCAAAAAAGGGGAACATTAGCCATAGGTTTAAATGCTTAGTTCATGGGGAACCACTGGAACAGTTTTACAGGGATCATTTGTCCAAACACACCCAGAGAACATTCACCTTTTTCATCTCTGCTCTGGATCATTGTTTCATCTTTGTTTTAAAAACCACTGGTCACATGGCTTTAGGAGATCTCCTTAGCTGTGGTCGTTTGAGTTCCTCTTCTTTAATTCCACTGTATTTGGAGAGTGTTTGTTCCAAAGTAGAACAGTGAAGCAGAACATCAGACCTCCGATTTTGCGTTCTCTGTTTTGGCCGATGGCGTCGTTTGATGCTGCGGTTCGAGTTTTGACTTGAGGGATAAACAAAAGTTGGTAATGCAGGAGGGAGATGCAGCTGTAATGATGCAGAGAAAGACAGAGGTGAGGAAGGAATCTGAAGAACAGGAACAGTCAAAGCAGGCAAAGAGAAGGAGTTAACAGATGGGGAGGGTGGGGGTGCGCTGAGAAATTCCCTCCTGCCTGGAGGCATATATATCTCCCAAACTGCTTTGTCAGCACAGTTGGGCATCGGTTGCTACATGCGAAGTTGATTAATGACAACAGGACTGACGGCTCCGACGTCATTTAACGAGCAGCTATATTTTCCGATGAAGACCACTTTGCAGTGGATTCTAGAGGTGGTGAGAATCTCCATACAGGTAGCATCCAGTCCTCTGACATCAACCCCCACCGTTATTTATGGTCGAGACATATTTCACAGGTATTGGCGTTGCAGGGTTGCAGAAATGGGCATGCTGCAGAACACAAAATCAAATCAATGGCATCGACCAGTGTCAGAATGGTTGATTTTTTACAGTGTTGTCCAGATTTTGCCCATTTTGCTGTCATAAGAAAGCAAATTAAAAGGATCACAAACCCCGAAACTCTGCTGATGTGGAATTAAACCCATGTAAATGGTCAAATTTGCGAAAAGAAACACAACTGTAGATTCTTCCGACTGTTGAGACTTAAAGAATGATCATGAATTAAGGTAACTGAGCAGCTACTGTACAGAAATTTGGCTTTGCGAAAGGCTCACGGCGAGAAGGTTCCAGGTGCAAACAACCCAGGTACAGTATGTTCTCCCAGTGCCCATGGGTTCTCCTCTCTGGTACTTTGGCTTCTTCCCACAGGCCAAAAACATGCATTTGTTTACTCTAAATTAACCCCAAGTGTGAATTTGAGTGTGAATGTTGTCTGTCTTCGAGTGTTTACCCTGTGAGCTGGTTACCCATCCAGGTGTGGGATAGACTCCCTCCTTCCCCAGGGAGGAGAACATGGATGGATGGATTGTCTGATTGACTGAGTCAAACATTAAAGCACTTCTCCATGTTGCATTCAACTGTTCCGACAACTCTGGAGCCTGGGTGGTTGGGAGGGTTCACGCTGCTGTTCCTTTTACTTATGATTTACTGTTTATCTTCAGCCATTGTGTCTCACTGTCTCTGTGTTACTGGACCATATCTGGGTACGATGTTGGACAGTAATGAGTCTCAACATTTCAGTTCAGCCGAAACAGATTGTCAAAGGAAAAGGCTTACCTGAAAAGATTTGTCAACGATCACATTATCTTTCCCTTTTGATGGTTTAATTTGATGTTCTTTATATATTTATGATATATCTTAGTTCGGACTGGAAACTCTGAAGCTAAAGTGGAACATATCTCTGAAGGTGGTGGAGAGTTGAGCAGATGACGACGAAACGGAAGGACGTTGTGCTGGTGGACAAAGTGGACAAAAGTCCTGTGGCGATAGATGTGGCAGTCCCCAATGACAGCAACACCGGGAAGAAGTAAGAAACTGGGCCTGGGAGTAGTTGGCAAGGATGTTGGGAGTGAAGACAACACTAATCCCTGTGGCCATCAGAGATCCCAGGAACAACATCTGAGATCTCTGTCCAGAAGACTACAGTTCTAGGAACTGCTAAGACACTTTAGCTACGAGGCCTCTGGTAGCAGAACCAACTGCCCTGGTAAATTCTGTGTGGTTCTAATGGAGGGGTGCTTTAAAAACTCAAGAGTGCAGTGCATTCTCTCAGGAAATCTTTAGTAAATCCTCCCACTTGACTGGAAAATGGTGCAGCTGTGCCAGTTTAAAACAGGCTGACAGTTTGGAGTGTGATGTGATGTGAGTTTAAATGCTAATTGGCAGCTCTGGCAGTTGATTCATGCTGTGTGGAGAGTACACCGAGACATTTGCTAACCTTGAAAGGATGGATAGAGTGGACTCTCATTGGTCAGACCCATGACCCCTAAATTCATAGGTTTGCATCACAGATCTCTGTATTGCCTCCACTGCCTGGAAGTGCCTCTCAGCAGGACATGGCTCACCCTCTAGCTACAATGTACCTGCAGGTACGCTGATGTGATCTGGGTGACTGAAGCTCATGGATCAGAAACCTGCTCATTGTGCACATGGGCTTCCTCCATCGCCTCACACAGCACACATTCACTTTTATCATGTCACTTTTTTGCCCCCACCCCCCTACATCTGCTGTCTCTGTGGAATAAAAACTCATTTCGTATGGGTGAGCGGATATAGAAACCATGAGCACTACCTCTATACCCCTCAGTCCATCTCTTTAATGCACAACTTATAATCAAGTCCTTCAGGGAGTTGTGCCACATATGCAGTTTCATGGGGGCTGCTCTGCATCGTCCTGAAATGCCAGCACCGCTGCCTGTTCCTGTGCTCCTTGCTTTAATTATACGAAGTGCACATTTGTAGGAAAATGGCAGCGGAATAAGCGAAAAGGACATATCGCATAGGGAATATATTAATGGAGAAAGGCAGCAGCATCATTCTGAACGTGCTAGTGAGGACTGCTGATTTTAGCAGTTATTTATTATGTCTGCATTCTCAGGAGATCAGCTAATGAAGTGAGTGCTAGCTAGAACATGTGAAAGCTGATGCTAACATGTACTGTTGGTGTGTTAGCACTATATATTAAGATTAAGATTAAGATGGACTTTGGGAATGCAGTATTAGATCTTGTGGTTGACATTGAAAAGTACCACTAGTATTTATCATATGGCTGGAGGGTGGTGTGCATACTTTTCTTTTTTTCTTAAGAAATGTATGCAGAATATACCAAAAGCCACTGGAATCTTATCCTGGATAGAAGAGGAAGTGAATGTTAGTTAATGATATGCAATTTGGGTTAAATGGGTTTACTATTAAGAGTGGGTGACTCATTATGGTGTGGTCTGTAGGGAATGACTGAGTGCTTGCTGAATCAGTCAGTGTCATCTAGTATTGTCCCCTGTTGACTTCTGTCTTGTTAAAATTGCTTTGGATGGATGAATGTCCTGGGAGAAAATTTAGCTAAATCTGGCTAAAGACATCTTTCTCTGAAAATGTACGTGTTATTAGAGGAAAAGCTGCGGTGGAAAAAGAGCTGCAAGTAAGCAAAGGTCTGTGTTTTGTGCTTGACATAATTAAGGAGCCAACGTCGGTCTGCACCTCAGGGAATATCTATGCCATCAATCAGCCAATAAAGCATTGACAGCACCTGCTATGCACACCATGAGATTCTAAATTCAGCAAGTTTGGAAGATATATTGAGAGAATATCTACATTAATATTTTTTTGAGTTAAGAATGAGGTGAAAAGAGAATCAGGTAGTCATTTGTAATTATTTTAACTATTTCTGTAATGTGAATGAAACCTTTCCTATGTTGTCATCACGCATGTGTGTGTGTGTGTGTGTGTGTGTGTGTGTGTGTGTGTGTGTGTGTGTGTGTGTGTGTGTGTGTGTGTGTTTCCTTAGAAGTGCTGATGACTGGCTCTGATTAGCACAGAGGACATCATTAGAGCCTCTGAAGCCCCCTACAGTATTACAGGACATGGACAGCATTCGCCACTCAGGCAGAAAATCACTTTGCCAAAGTGACACAGACCCTTACACACACACACACACACACACACACACACACACACACACACACACACACAGATGCCAACAAAGAACTCTGTAAAGACTCTACTTACTGCTAGAATCAGTATTGAATAATAATTTCTTGCTGAACCACTTTATAATGTGTTAGCATGATCTGTGTAGACAGAAACCATAAATATGTGATGTCTAACTTCAATATTCCACAGTTTCATTCATGTATACCTTTTTATCTTTTTGTTTGACCTTTGTTTGACCTTCCTCATGCAGCGTTGCAACAATAAGTTTTAGTCTAGACTGGTTGTACAAGCTAATTATCATGAAATTACCTTTGTTATGAATCGAAGTAGCATAAATAAAGTTGATCGAACCAAAGCACTCAGCCTGCAATCGCAACCAGACATTAAAAGGAATATGTTCAATTGTGTGATTGGATATTCAGTCTTTGCAGAGGGGTGATTAACAGTCCTGGAAATAAATATGAGCTCCATTTAGGCCCCCACCTGGAACCATAAAGCATTTCTGCACATGTATAAGGAGTCACAAAGAAACACATCATCATGATTACATGGCATCATGTGTAATGTACTCTTTCTCTCTGTATAAAACACATTGACCGTTGATGTAAGTGCATTTTCAGAAGATCTGAATAACTACATGCCACTTGGGATTGGCTGTGCTTTGTGACCGTAAATATTTTTGCCACGTCAAAGATGTACTCCGGCCCAGCAGACAGGGGTAATTTTAGAACGCTCAACAGTTTGAATGTGGAAGGATTTATTCACGAGAAGGGGCGGACATTAATTTTGCAGAAGCAATTTGTGCAGAAGCAGCAGGCCGGACTCTCGTTTGAATATTTAAATTCATTCAAATTATTCCCGACACTCAAAGGGAACAAATAAGTACAAATGGAGCCGTGGAATTGATCGCGACCTTCAATCTCCTTCAGCAGGAGTCTCTTTATTCACGCCGAGGAATGATTCAGGTGCAGAGGGAGCAACTATGTCCTACTTTTTATGCTCCTGCTTGACTGTTGCTGCTCCAGTGGGAAGAAGTGCCGCCTTGAAAACCAGGCTGGAAGAAGGTTTTTGTCATTATCAGTGACATCGTGTGCACCAATGAGATGGTGGTTTAGGGGGATTTTTCAACAGATTTCTCAGGGGGCTTCGTTGGTGATTACCTAATAAAGCTAATTGTGTACAAATGGTATTTCTAGTGTAACGAGCATGGGTTAATCCTAATCCTGAGCTGTAATTGATTTCACAGCAATGAAATATTCAGTGGGAGATCAGAGAGCAGACTGTGACCTAATCTTTGATACACTGGCAGCTTCTGCATTGTCATTCCTACAATTTTATATAGAAGCGTACAGTTCAAAAATAATATTAAACGTGACGAGGAAGTACAGTCACTGATGCAGACTTCTGGAACACAACTAGCCATGACCCGGCAATGACTCAAGGTCAAATCATCTGTTAAAAAATCCCTATGTTTCTCTAGTGCCTGCCAAGTGGATCCCATCCAATCATCATGTCCTATTATGTGAGATTCTCTCTTCACGCGTAGATGAAAAAGGGACGGAAAGTTGTACAAAATGTTTAGTTGTCCATGGCAATGCCCATACTGATGACCTCAGCGCTGTAAAAACAAGAAAATCTAAAATAATACTTTTGCTTTACACAGTTTTTAGACATTTAACCAAATCCATTCAGAAAAAAGTAAACACGAAAAATGGAGCAACATCTGTTTTATATTTGAAATTATCTAGTAGGTCTTCATTTATAAATATCCCACTGAATTCTGTTCAAAACCTGCACGAGACCATTTAGCCAAAATGACACATCAATGAGGACAGATGTTCATCAGCAAGTGCAGAAATCCCCAATTTTGCATCAACATCTGTCTCAATGGACTGTCACTGCACCCCGAAAGCAGCAATAACTCAAGTATATTGGCAGGTTGGTGCATCACAGTAGGTTACACGTCTTTTTACATCTTGCATGTCTTTTTTATGCTGATTTTACGCAACACCTGAACCTGCAACATGACTGAGTCGAGCGGGAGTTTTATAAATGACGTCGCAGCAATAAAATAGTCCGCGTCTTTTGTGTAAAATGTGTTTTTGCTGGTGCGCAGATGTTGAGTAATACGGGGAATAACCCGTGCTTGGTAAACCCTCTCACAGCGCCCGACCTGGCCTGTTGAAATCACTCAGCATGCAGCTCATCACAAGCAGGGTTTTCCCCATTCATGAAGCCAAACACTGACTCATCCATGCCGGGCTGCCTCTCGGCCACCTACCGCAGCCGCAGCAACATTTTCTTTCTTTCTTTCCATTTTATTTTTTACAACTCTCAGGACGCCCGTTACCGAAAAGGAATCAGGTAGGACCAAAACCCCTCCCTCCACCCCTCCCTCTCCAACCACATGGTTCCAGTTTTTAAAAAAAAGAAAAGAAAAAAAAAAAAACAGAAAAAATCTGGCGTGCTCGGACGCGGCGCACCGGCGCTCGGCGCACACATGCAGTCTCCGCCGCCGCGGCTCCTCGCTGCAGCTGGCAGCAGCGAAGGCGACTCTGGTGCTGATGCTGAGCGGCGGAATCCTCCAACGGCGGCCGGGATGACTTGACTCGTTGCGGTCGGCTGTCGCTGCTGCTGCTTTTCTGACCGCGGCGTCTCCGTGCGTCCGTCCGTCTTCGAATTGCTGCAGTGCTGTTTTTTTCCCCCCAGGTGTTGTGGCTTGTGTGCGTGCGTGCGCGTGCGTGCGTGTGTGTACATGTTGTAGCCTGGAGTAATTCTCTTGGACCAAGCCGGGGCTCGGAGTCTGATGTCACATGTGCTTGATCGGAGGAGACGGGGCATCTGCATGCAGGATTTTGTGGAGGATGCTGCGGCAAGTGATACACAGAGGGCTCAAGGCTTCGTTCTACTGGCTGGGCTTATTCGTTAGCAGGCACCCCGTGTTCTTCCTCACCGTCCCCGCGGTGCTCACCATCATTTTCGGATCTACCGTGCTCAGCCGCTTTAAGCCGGAGACCGACCTGGAGGTGCTGGTCGCCCCTACGCACAGCCTCGCCAAGATCGAGCGGAGTCTCGCCAACAGCCTGTTCTCCATCGATCAGTCGAAGCACAAGCTGTACTCGGATTTGCATACGCCGGGCAGATATGGCAGGCTGATCCTGCTGGCCAAGTCCGGGGGAAACATCCTGGAGTTGGCCGACCAGGTCCTGCAAGTCCACAAGCAGGTGCTGGAACTGCGCGTCAATTACAAGGGATTCAATTACACCTTCGCGCACCTCTGCGTCCTGAGGCACCGGGACAAGCGCTGTCTGTTGGATGATATCATCACTATCTTCGAAGACATCAGACAGGCTGTTCTCTCCAACAGCACTTTTCACAAGGTGCCCGTCAGCTACCCGAACACAACGTTAAAGGTAAGATTTTTGGCGCACTGCCGGTGCAGCGGCGTGAATAGAGCTGAGGCATGCCGGCCGTGGTTTTCTGAATGAACGCAGCCTGTAGACAGACTGAGAGGGAACCCTCTCCATAACGCGCACAGACAAGCCGGCTTTGCAGGGTTTTTTTTCCCTCGGTGGTGCGGGTGTATTGATTGGCTGCATGTAACCCCTCTGTCCTTACACACACTGACACACACACACACACTCTGGGATATCCTCTTTTTGATGCAGTGTTTCCCTTTATTTTCCTCCCAGGCAGATATGCACCATGACTCCAGGTTTTGTATTTTTTTTCACGCAGGCAGAGCATCAGCATCTGTAAAACCAGGGCAGGATGCCTAATGTGCAGGTGCATCTAATGCAGGTGCTCTGCAGATGGCTGCAGTTGGTCCGTGTCAGACAACTGTTGCAGACAAGATTTGTCATCACGCCGAAGAAGATTTCAGCACTCGTTGCCGTCCGCGAGCGCAAGGTCACGGGTGAACAGCAAGGAGATGGTTTCCTGTTGCGTGGCCTTGAGTCCACGGCGCCCTTTGCTTAGTAACACATCACCGTAAGCACCCACCAGGTCCCTGTAACAGCCAGCTTGTTGCGGACCGCAGGCCGTTGCATCTGGTGCCTTCTACATGTGCGCGCACTGACACGTATGCAGCGTGACACCAGCATTGGAGGGGCTGCTGTAGCATCGCAGCTGGAGTGCAGGGCACCACGAGTGGGGGGAAAATTTGTTATACACCAGTAGAAATGAAAATAAACCCACTTGACTCAATTTGTTGGGAGGAGGGTCTGTAGAGGTGGTGTCACACTTCTAAAAGGATGGAAACGTTTGCTCTTTAGTTATTTTGGTGTGGCAGCAGTCGTAGTATTGACTGCATTAACAGGAAAACAGTTTGGGGTTTTTAAAAAAAAAAATACATTCATGAAATGATTTTCCTGCCAAAATGAGCCGTCTCTGGTTTTGAACGTGCTTTAATCCGAATATTCATTGAATCTTTAGAACATTTGATGCAGTTTTTTCTCTCGGATCAGACAGATATTTAGCCCAAATGACACCTCAATGAGGACAGATGTTGATGAGCAAATTCATCAACATCTGTCTCATTGGACTGTCACTGCACCCTGAAAGCAGCAATAACTCAAGTATATTGGCAGGTTGGTGCATCACAATAGGTTACCCGTCTTTTTACATCTCACATGTCTTTTTTTATGCTGATTTTACACCTGAACCTGCAACCTGATATGTCTTCTGATCAGTTTAATAGTTTTCATAAATCAATGCAGTGTTAATGTTTGATTGTAGATGTGTGTGTGTGTGTGTGTGTGTGTGTGTGTGGTGTGTGTGTGTGTGTGTGTGTGGATAAATGCATCATTTTCCACACAACATTACGATCAAACAAAAAATTTCTATGAAGACAAAATGAAACCCAAGGAATGGGGTGACAAAAGTCCCTTTTTCAGCACAACTTCTGGATCATGATCAAAGTATCTGTGCTGATTTAGTATGTCCTGGCCCTGGACGGTAGCAACAAAGTTTTGACTGTGGTTTAAAACTTTGCTGTTACCAATGGACGCGTCTTTAGTATGAATATGCAGACTTGTGCCCTGTGCCTCTGTGCTCCTGAACATGTGCTGATCCTGCACTTTACACTAGATTCATGCATTATAATTAACTCCTCATCAGCAGCAATTGCAGTTGTTCTCTGTTTGAAGGTTGATGTGACCTCCTTTCCTCTCCAGCTCCTCTCACGTCTCCTGAATCCTCCTTTCGTCTGTCAGCCTGTTTGACGAGCTGTCTGGGCTAATTGATTTGCCCGACTTCTTGCGCCTCATCTTCCTCTTTGATGTCTCACGCAGGGTTTATTTCTGAGCATGTTTTACAGGCGTCATCTCTAGATAAATTCCTTTTTGCTGAGCTGACTTCAGATGTGCCCCCTGGAGAAAATGCTTAAAATGTAGAGACTTAGCTTCACTCTCTCTGGTACTATTTTTAGTTGTCGCCCTTCTAATCTGTCAGTTACAAACCTATAAATACATGAAGCAGTGAGATAAGATAAGACAAACAGACTGGTGGGAACAGTTAAGTCCTCCAATAACAGAAAATGTAGATGTGAGGAATGTGAAAAGTTTGCTCTTGTATTCACCAACAACTGCATCCCTGTAAAAATAACATCAGGTGGTCAATTGGAGCTTTCTGATTGGACGTTGCAGTGTAATCTGTGATATGTTGACAGAGGAGAAAATTACACATTACACAACACATTATGGCAACATTGCTGTGTAATTATCAAACCAAACAAATTACAAACCACTAAACATTTTTTAAACATTCACTTTTAGCATTTCTAGAAATATCAATACTAAAAATGTATAATACTGTAGATAGATAGATAGATAGATAGATAGATAGATAGATAGATAGATAGATAGATAGATAGATAGATAGATAGATAGATAGATAGATAGATAGATAGATAGATAGATGGATGGATGGATGGATGGTAACGAAAGAATCCACAACCATGTGAGATTCACCATTATCAAGACTTGTGTATACATACATATACATACACGGACACACACTCACACACACAGGGACTTTTTCTTTTTTTTCTTTTAGTACTATACTCTACTGTACACCACGGGCTACCACTGTAACATGTGAATTTCCCCGATGTGTGATCAGTAAAGTTTATCTTACACACACACACACACACACACACACACACACACATTTTTATATATATATGTATGTATGTATATATATATACTGTATATGTAAGCAAGAAAATATTTTCAATGTTGTAACTCATTAGACAGATGTAAAGAGAAGAGAGGGCCTTTTTCTTGGTATTCTGCATCGTTTGTGCTGCAAGTAGAGGAAATTGTCGGAGGCTAAAGTTCAAACAACAGTAACAGCTGCTTTGAGACCACAACAGGTCACTAAATCTAAAAGCTTTTCCTGTTGGGAGCATTAAAATAAAGAGCCTTTAAACCAATATCGGGCTTCACAGGAGCAAGATAACAAAATAAGATTTATGTGCTGCGCCACAATGTCAGGTGAGACTAACAGCAAACGCATAAACAGCTGATATCCAGAAGATCTTTGACCGCTTCAATCCAGTTGAAGTGGCATTTTGATTGGAGGAGCGGCTAATAGACAGGAGCAGTCTGATGGGATTAGCAATGCTTGTGCCAATAATTGGCTTGTCCCAAGGGCACAGCAATGGAAAAACAATCAAAACAATTCCCAATGTCCCCTTAAATACTAATAAAGTCATTTCAGGTCACCAGGAACCTAAGTTGATTGGCATGATCCGCCTTTCTGTCATTTCAAACCAGACAACTGTGGAATCAAACACGCACATCTATATTGAAGCTGCCTGGTGGTGGTGGGTAAAAAAGTATAGCAGCATGTATAGGAGGACTAATTATAGCAAACATTATAAAAAACATGCAAATTAAGAGAGACAAAAACCCGCTACGGTGCAAAAAAGCAGGCTTCCATAGAAACCGGCCTCTGCATCAGTGCCACATTCAGTAATAACTCATTAACAGTCTCTAATTGAATGATTTCATGAAAGCTGGAAGCGCTTTCCTCCTCCCCTTCCTCCCCACAGCACCATCACGTTTCTGACAGATGGGGGGGTGTCACTTCCTTCCTCTTTATACATCATTCAGCGTCCCACAGATGTCACAACATCTCACCGTGTGCGGCACACATCTTCTGCCTACTGGAATTCTTCCCCCCTCACAAGCACAAGTAGAAACTTACACATCTTCCTTCTCGCTGGAAGTTTATTCACTATTTCTTTTTTTAAAAATGGGTCTGTACAGATGTTGCAGCAACTGAGCGTCACTTGGAAAATCAGTGCGCTAGATTGATTTTAGCCTTGTGCAATTACACAACAGAAATTAGAGCCAAAGCCTCATGAGTTCTTGCAGCATTTACTGAGCGATTACGTTACATAAACACACTTGTACAATGTCACCCAGTGACAAATTTGAAGCGCCAAGTTGGGAGTGAAGCACAAAAGGAATAGGCAAATCGTGTGGAATCAACTGACATTAAAACCAGCAGTTGCGAAGTGACTGAAACCACATGAATGGTAGCAATAATGTGATTTCAGGGTGTCCATTTGTGGGCATTTATCCTATTATGCATGTAATGCATTAAGCAACTTACTTCTTCACAGATCTGCTTAGACCAACACAAAAGATTCCACATAGCACTCCCCACATTGTGGCAATTGGATCTGTTGCATCTACTCTCACTACATTGTAAATGAAAGCAGACATTTTTGGACTGAAACGATAAGACTGTGTCACACTGGAGTTCAGGCGCGCGCTGCTGTAAATAAATAAACCAGTGGGATTATTTATCAGACCGGTGTTCAAGAATGTTGGGAAATTAGACTTGTTAAACAGGCGCTGCTGCGCTGCTGTGGGAAGTTGTGATTTATAAAGGAGGTGCCACCGTTACAGCCAGGCTTTATGTGGAAGTGCAACTAATAGATGTTGCAGATGAAGGAAGCAATCGAGTGCATCTTTGCTTCTTCTGGAAGCTAGCTGGAAGGAAAACAAGATTAAAGAGCAACCGGAAGTCGTGTAAATCCAAGCCTGCAGGGTAGAGTGCAGACTTTGGGGGTATTTGCAGATCAAGCGTTGCAGCTATACTCTTGACTTTCCTGACATCACACTGACCTCGACCAGCGTAGGATGTTGGATGTCCTGAAACATCAAACAGAGATGTTACAGTGTCAGAGCGATGCCCTGCCGGACCGTTGTTTTATCACTTTGCTTTGAAGCTAAATTGGATCCTAACCAGATTTTTTCTGAATGAAACAGGCTTTTTGGTTTTTCCCCCATGAGGTGGTTTTGCTTACGCACTGCAGTATTGTGATCCTACTAAAAGCACACGGCCACACTCAGACCCATTTTAACAGGACAACATTCCTCGCAATGATCTGTATTCATTGTGAAATGAGCAAAAACAATCATGGATTGGAGATCCCCCCCCCCATTTCTCCTTTGGTCATATTAATCTTTCCAACTATAAATGACCTCCCCTGTGGAATAATGAAGACCCACAGTGAAGTTTTGCAGCCAGTATTTAGACCAGCGTGCAGCAGCCGCAGCAACATTTCTATATTGTTGGGACTCATCCTGACACACTGACTGGGATAGTTCTTTACAATTGTCCCTACACAATTATCTTATCTCATCGACATTAATGTCGGGCATGTGCAATAGAATGAAATTAATTCAGTCATTAAATGGGAGACGCACAGCCTTCACAGCCGTGTCCTCATCTGTGAGATGAGTTAGATTGTGATTAGCATTGCAGGATGGAAGCTGCTGTACCCTTTTATGTTTTGTAACAACCCCCCCTCCCTCCCCAGTTTCTGTGTGTGTCTCTCTCAATTATTCATTTGTAGCACTAACGTTTTCTGTAAATGTTCCTACAGGATGGCCGCGTGTCCTTCATTGGACACCAGCTGGGCGGCGTGTCTTTTTCACCCAACAGTCGTGACCAGCAAGTCAAGTTCGCCCGTGCCGTCCAGATCACCTACTACCTCCGCAACCATGGTCCCGCGATGCAGGACGTTATCGCCGAGCGCTGGGAGAACGAGTTCTGCGCTCTTGTGGACAGACTGTCCACGGCCGAGGCTCCCCACGCCACCGATCAGCTCCACATCCAGTCGCTCACCTCCTTCAGCCTGTGGAGAGACTTCCATCAGACGGGCGTGCTGGCCAAGAGTGAAGTGTTGGTCAGTCTGGTTCTGGTGCTCCTGGCTGCGACCATCTCCAGCTCCATGCGGGACTGCCTTAGGGGGAAGCCATTCCTGGGCCTCCTTGGCGTGCTCACCATTTGCATCGCTAACGTGACGGCCGCAGGGATCTTCTTTATATCAGATGGGAAGTTCAACTCGACCCTGCTGGGGATCCCTTTCTTTGCTATGGGTGAGTGAGCCTCTAACTACCACAATAGAGAGGATTTGGGCGTTGGCTGCGTCTGTGGAGGGGAACGTAAGCACTTGGTTGTTCATGTTGCCAAATATCAATGTTCGTTGGTGTGTCCAGCTGTGTTGCACTATAAGGTGGAGCCATTGTTTTATTTGAGCAATCATACCTCAACCTTAAAGCTGAGACTGAATCCCATGAAGCAAGAGAAGTCCAAGTTTAGTCCAGGTTAATTCACCATTTCCTGCATCCAAGTGGGAGTTTGGGTCCTAAGTCCTAAGAGTTGGCAAACATAAGCTCATGCACATCATCAGGGACTCAGAAGAACCAACTCTAAATGCTAATCTGTAACTGTGACCAGTAAAGTAACAAAAGCATTTCCAGTCATTTGCTGGTGTGACTGACAGACAAAAGCTCGGTCGTCTTTCACTGTGGTTTTCTCCTGATTTGGTGCCAATATCTGCAAAAGCAAACTTCACAGAGGGGACACGGATCTGTACATGACTGAGAAACCCAAAGGAGTGGAGCGCAACTTCAGAAATGTGTGCACGTTTGACCCTTCACTGTGGAAATTCAAATCTTCCTCCCAGTCTTTCATTGCACTGGGCTTTACGATGCTCTTTGTTTTAGACTAACTACTGTGACAAATAGTTGGAGAGACAGCAGAGTGCAAATGTTGCTGTGCTAGTGTCCATCATCCATCCATCTAGCCATCATCCATCCATCCATCATCCATCCAGCATCCATCATCCATCCAGCATCCATCATCCATCATCCATCCATCATGCATCCATTCATCATCATCCATCCATCTGCATCCATCCATCATGCATCATCATCACACATCCATCCATTCATCCATCATCTATCCATCATGAATCCATCATCATCCATCATGCATCCATCCAGCATCCATTATCCATCCATCCATCCATCCATCCATCTATCTAGCCATCATCCATCCATCCATCATGCATCCATCATCATCCATCCAGCATCCATCATCCATCCATCATCATCCATCCAGTATCCATCCATCATGCATCCATCATCGAGAATCCATCCATCCATCCATCCATCATCTATCCATCATCATCCATCCATCATGCATCATCCATCATGCATCCATCATCACGAATGTATCCATCTATCCATCATCTATCCATCATTATCCATCCATCTAGCTATCATCCATCCATCCATCATGCATCATCATCATCCATCATGCATCCATTATGCATCCATCATCATCTATCATGCATCCATCATCATCCATCATGCATCCAACATCCATCCATCATCATCCATCCAGCATCCATCCATCATCACGAATCCATCCATCCATCTATCATCTATCCATCATCATCCATCCATCTAGCCATCATCCATCCATCCATCATGCATCATCATGCATCCATCAACATCCATCATGCATCCATCATGCATACATCATCATCCATCATGCATCCATCATGGATCCATCATCATCCATCCATTCATCCATCCATCCATCTAGCGATCATCCATCCATCATCATCCATCATCTGTCCATCCATCCATCCATCCATCCATCCATCCATCCATCCATCCATCCATCCATCCATCCATCCATCCATCCTCTACCTGTCCTCTCCCCTCCTCTCCCCTCCTCTCTACCCAGCCAGCCATCAGCAGGAGGGTCCCCCTACATGAGCCTGGTCCTGCTCAAGGTTTCTTCCTGTTAAAGGGGAGTTTTTCCTTGCCACTGTTGCCTGTTTCGGGTTAGGCCCTGGGATTCTGTTAAGCGCCTAGAAACAATTTTGAATGTAAAAGACACCATATAAATAAAAATTGATTGATTGATTGATTGATTGATTGATTGATTGATTGATTGATTGATTGATTGATTGATTGATTGATCATTCCATCCATCCATCCATCCATCCATCCATCCATCCATCCATCCATCATCCATCCATCCATCCATCCATCATCTATCCATTCAATCATACATCCATCATGCATCCATCATCGTGCATTCATCCATCCGTCCGTCCATCCATCCATCATTCCATCTATTCATCATCCATCATCCTCTATCCATCATCAATCATCCATCCATCATCACGCATCCATCCATCCATCATGCATTTATCCATCCATCATGCATCCATCATCATCCATTCATCTAGCCATCATCCATCCATCCATCCATCCATCCATCCATCCATCCATCCATCCATCCATCCATCCATCCATCCATCATGCATCATCATCATCCATCATGCATCCATCATCAATCATCAATCCATCTTCCATCCAGCCATCTATCCATCTATCCATCTGTCCATCCATCATCCATCCATCATGCTTCCATCATCCATTATCCATCCATCGTGGGGGAAGAAGGGGGGTATTCAGTATAGATCTTAGTATAAAATAAATGTGTGCAGTACTTCGGTTTGAAATGTCTATATTACCTGTTGAGATTGTTTATATTTCTGGTCAGTTATCACACTGAATATTTTTCCTGACTGTGTCATGTCCATCTGAGCTGGATCGGAGAAAGATAATGGCATCCGTCCTTAAATAGCAAAGGCTCTTGCTTTGTGCTTTGCATTGATCAGACCCATTGATTGATCCTCTATTCCCTTCTGAGGTCACTTACTGCCTCAGGCTTTGTTCCAGTCTGATATAAAAACAAATTCTGAAACAGAATAGATGAATTTCTGACCTCAGGACCTAGAGAAGCCAGAGGGGAGGGGAGTTGGAGGGGGTGGTTGGATGTGGAGGAGGGGAGGTTATAAAGGAATGTCAAGGAGAAAAAGGCAAAGAGTCAAAATGTGTGATGTATGGAGAGGAGGATGTCATATAGAGACGGGGAGGCGGAGGAGATGGAAAGAGATGGGGAGGACTTGATTAAGTCTGTAATTTCATGTGACAGGACCTCAGAGACAGCAGATGCCCACTTTCCTCCCAGGAGGTCCTGAGTGTCACACGCCTATATCGCCGTATCACCGGCACGTCTCAAGAAGCTGTGTGGGCCAGAACAGCCGCATGGTCTCCTCCCTTCTGAGCGAAACTCTCAGGCATCCATTCCCTGTCGCGTGTGAGACCTTTTTGGGGCAATTGTCACATATGATGATTGGAGCCAGTTTGGTTTCGCTTGTGAAGAAACTAAGCTGTCCACCAGAAACACCAGAATAGATCAACCAAAAATGGATCCATGCATCATAAACAGTAAATAAGGGTGGGTGATGTGAGTCAACTCCCTCATATGCAGCGGATTAACCTCTTCTTGGGACTTTAGATGATTTTCAGATGAAGATGGAAATGGACTCTCCGCCCCGTATATCATTAGTTAACCTGCTCACTTGTTTTCCTTCCAAACTCAGATTGAAGCAACTATAATCTTTTTATTGTTTGCTCTTTTTTTAACTAAAACCCGATAAAAAGCTCGATGAAACTGAGCTGTTGGTGCAGCATCAGTCAGCCGGAGACTAACAAACAACTTGGCTGTAGTTAAAAGAACTAGAACGTTCTGGTCAAAGTCCCGGTGACAAATGCATTTTTGTGTTGAAACGAAGTCCCCTGCTTCCTTAGGTATTCTAGTTCTGTTAATAAAATAATAAAAAATAAATAAATGAATAAAGCCGAGAGTCTAGATAGTGATCAGAAGGCTGCTTTCATGCTCCATTTGGAGCCAAACAAAGAAACAAAAGATGCAGCCACTAATCAAAACCAACCTCATCTGTCATATTCACAACCACATTATTCTAAGAATTGTGCTTCACAGATAAGCACTACCTCCTTTTCTGTGTATATAACTGTAATCTGAGGCTTTTTATAGCTGTGCCCAGACTGTTGATATCATAAAATAACTTTTTACTGCATGGGACATGGAGGGACGCTGCTGATGTGCCTTTGAGCCAGGCACTGAACTCCCAAATGCTTACTCACAGGGATGCTTACTCACTCTTTTGCCTGTCTTCTCTGTCAATTAGGGGATTTGCATGTTCATTGTATGTTTACGTGAACTACTTGTTTCCAAAGTCACCAACTTGTTCCATACTTCATGGTGCCTACATAGGGATCAGGGCTGAGTGGACTAGTTAGGGAGCTAACTAATGAACTGACACTAGCCCTCGTGTGTTAACAGCATAATAACATTGTATAATGAGTACACATCACATCCACATCAGTAATACATACAAAACCCCCATTGATAATTTATTTGTTGACATACTCTGTCCTTAGAAATCACCTTAATTGTTAATTAATAGCACACGCCACGTCTGGCCTTTTGCATGCAACCCCAAAGGATGCTGGGATATGTTGCTTGGTGAAGGGGCAACGGTGGTACACTACTTTTCACTGTGCATTCCATTGATTGCATTAACCAGGGCTCAATCACCGTGAGGACACGCCCGCAGGAGCATGTACATGGATTCATGTCAGACACAAGAACCTATTTGATTTCTTCTTCTACCTTAACCAGGGTTTGTGGATGTCAGAAATTCACATTTTCTCCACTGAATGTTGGGAATAAAGAAGCTATATTTACTAGAACAGGTGGTAGTGTGGGTTGGAGGCCCTTTTTCTTTGTTTTGACTAAAATATAAAACCAGTTTGACATCTTTATCTGGAGCTAAATGTGACTCATTGGTGTTTTCAGCTCATATTTTTCAGTGAAGTTTGCTTGTTAGTATCTAAGCCGTCATCCTGTCTGAACCAGCCAGTAAAAGTGCCTTTTTAACGGTGTCGATGAGAAACGCCTGACCAGGTGGTTCCACTGAGAACTTTTTTGTTTAATATGTAGCAGCGTCTGCCTTCGCTTTCCCCGGTGTGCGCCTGCCTTGTCATCTTGCCGAGCCAAGCTTGTCACTTCCTCCTCTGTGCGGCTACGTGACAGAGCTGGGGAGGAAAGACAGCAGAGCGGTGCTCATGAAACATACATGACATTAAAGAAGCGCCAGCCATAATCAGCTCAGCATATTGATCCTCCCAAACTGTTTTATTTACTTATCCCAACACGGAGGCTCTGTTCGTCCCACTGGGATCCGTCAGTGGGGCCGAGCTGTAATCCAATCTTCTCAGCTCTGTTTGGCTCACACTGTGAGATTTAATTATTTAAAACTTTCTTCTTTTGACCCTTACATGTTGCTGATGATTAAGCCAGCCAGCTGTGATACCCCGGTCTGCACCTTAGCTGTATTACTCTTTTTCACTTTAAATTACACTGAAGTGTGTCACCACAGCACAGAGGTTGGCTAGTATGGAGACCCTGATATATACCTTAAAAAACACATTTATTATCTTCGACACCTGTTAGACAGATATCTATCTGCTGTAACGGTGTTATAAAAGCTCAAATCCAACAATGTCAGTGGTTGGTTTTGTAAAAAAAAAGCTTATATTCCTCCTTCTGTAAGCAACGGCCACCAACCTTGTTACTGCTTATCAACCCTTATGGAGGCGTAGATATCAGCTGTGTTTAATCCTTGTCTTTCTCCACTTCGGCCGTATAGATGTAAAGTATTATATTTTAGGGTAAAAATTACTAATTTCATATAAATTATCCCAAACTGCTTCACGCTCGAACTTTGTTTTTGCTCTAAAAAGAATGAAAAGCATCTCACACACATCACATTTGAATGTATTATTTATTAATATGTCTATCCATGGCAGCGCTAAATCCCACATCTCTTTATCCAGCCTGCTCTGTTTTCTGAAGTCTCAGGGTTACGCCTCTGAACACTGGCCAGCCTTCATACCAGCAGCTGGGAAAAGTGGCCATCTGCGAAGAGCCTTCCGTGTTTGGCTGCAGCGCTGTGCTTTCCCCCTCCATCAAAAGGTTTAGCGGATGCTTGTTTCCTGACACAGTTTTCACGGCTCCTGTCTCGTGAGCCATCTGCTCACATCTTGCCAACCTCTACGCTACCTGCTTCTGTGGCACACAGCAGTTCTGCTGCCGGGTGGACCAGTACACAAGCACCAATAGTTATAACCAGTGTTATTGCCTCTGGGTGGGGCTCAGAATTGTCACGATGTCGTCCAGATGACGGTGAAAAAGGAGTTCGGGGAGTTCATGCACCTTTCAATAAACAGTCCAGGACGACTGTTGCTCGATTTAAAGACATGGGTGATGGGGGAAGAGCAAGTCCTGAAGGACTAATCATAAATTCAGTCTATACGTCAACTACTGACGCTGGAATGATGGAATAAAATGTGGACTAAAATGTCTCCAAAGCATTTGAAATTACGTTTGCTGTTGCTGTCGGTGACAGTTGTCAGGTCATTCCAGGTTTATGTTTTCCTTGCGTGTTCACCTTTTTCTACCCTTTTCTACCCACAATTGCAAAAGCAGTGTTACAAAATAGCTTTGCTGGCTTTTAAGCTTATCCAATCAGCCTATCCTTTTATTTACCGTCATATAATGAACCAAAGCCAAATTACGAAACACTGAAAAATCTTTTGTAACACAGAAGGGAAAAGCAATGTTTGTACCATAAGTCAATCAGCCTATCCTAACCCAGAGTTTAAATTTTTCCCTAAAGACATTTGTCCATCTATACAAGTCGCATGAAGTCACGCTGTCCAGATGAGCGTCCTCATTTCACCAGATGCTGTTGATGGTCACATTACTGTCACACTTCCATAGTCAGGAGCAGGACTCACACATGCACACACGCACACAAAGAGGTTTGGATTTCTGCCTTCTCATTTTAATAAATCATTAAAATTACAAAGCTGGTTTCCGATTTCTCAGTAGAATGGGAGGGCAGGTAGCTGATGAACATCAATATGCTGCAGTCACTCGCGGACCAGCCTTCACCAATCAGACGAGGGCATTGATGATGCTCAACCAGCCCAGATCACAGCGCCCTGACAACAACACCGTCTATCACATTTTAAAAGCTATAGTAATTACTATGAGTTTACAAGTATCAGAAAAATCATACGCTTCTGTCCTTTTTTTTAAATGTTCCTCCTTTTGTCATTGGTCGGAGGGGCCAACTCTGTCGAACCTTCCCAGCATCAGTATGACTGCGTTACCAGGTGAAACTTTAGTTGCCACGCCCGGTTGCTCTGCCAGCCAATCAACAACAAGGTCAGAGCAGCAACTGCTAAATCAAACATTTCTATTCTGAGCACAGCGGGAAGCCCAATTTAACTGTGTTAATAGAATGATGGATTATACAGAGAATGTCGTAAAAAGTGACACGATCCTCATCATCACGAGTTTCTTATTTGAGATCTTCCCATGTGTAACATAAAACACGCCATTACTGGGTGAACAGGACTATTGACTGCTGGAGCTGATGACTTTAGGTCTATAACTTACTAGAATAACCCTCTCATGTTTGACCCTGAGGAAGAGCGATGATGATGCACATTCATTAGATCACGCTGGCCTGAGCACACTTTGCTTTTGAGCGTCCTCTGCAAGCCATTACTCCTCTCAGGGTTGTATCCAGGATTATTCCATGTCGTACCGGCAGTCGGGGACGTGTTCTCTGCTCTTTACTTTAGCTAATTTCACACTTGCACCTCGCGGGAGGGTAGGAAGTCACACTGCATGTAATAATGCAGTGATTGGAGGAGCACCTCTGTAGAAGGAATGTTTTCATTGTGTTAGGAAGTTTCAGAACTAATTGTCATATACATCTATATCAAACAAGAGGATAAACCACAAATCTGTATCAATCAATCAATCCTTAATTATTTAACTGAAGGGATTTTGTTGTTAAACATAAGTAGATATTGAGAATCATGAAGGAAATCTGGTTTAATTGATATTACTTTGGGGGTTTTCAGACATCCACAACACCAGTAGGATGTTTTGGAATGATTTGAGCTTTACCACTTTGGCATTCATCACATTTGTAATGTGCTGATAAATGTAAACATGTTGATCTGTATAAAAGACAGAAATCCTTCATTAGGTTAGACCACACTATACCAGATTAGCCATTTGTGGGAGAGTGTAATTACTGACCTTGATAAGAAGCACTTGGACCAATGAAAGTCAATGAGCAGGTGTGTTGGGTGGTTAATCAAATATTAATGGAGCATTCGGCAGGAGGTGGGTTCTCTAAAGGACCCCTGTTAACGCCATTAAATATAGCATCCGACTGGTCTGCTCTTGAATTTTTAATAAGTCATTGGGGGTGAGACGGCCTGGAGCCTCAGAACTTTGTCAGATATATGGTTTAGGGAGGATTTTGGTGCACAGCAGGTCTCAAATTGCTTGTAAAGCCTTTTTTTTGCAGCTTTTAAAGTTAATCATCAAAAAAGACACTGATTTAAGGGAATGCTGATTTGTCATTTTTAAGCACAAAAATTTTATTTTAGAAGCTCAAAGCTATTTCTCCGTTTTTCAAAAGCTTTTTATTCAAAATGAAATTAACAGCTCAACAGTTCGGTGCAGTAAATTTCATCCTACAGTACAGTACTTGCTCGAGTTGCTTTTAAAATAAGCCTGGAATCATTTTTATGTGTTAACAAGCCCAGGTGGCTTCAGTGACACAGAGGTCATTGGTTTGACCTGATTGCTTATCTGATCTGCCATCAGTGTGAATGTGAACACATTTATAGGCCAAATGTGGCCCAAGCAGGGGCCATAACTAAACATTTGCGCATCAATGTGCATGAAATTTGGTGAGTGGCCAAACGTTTGACTTGAGTAATGTTTGTGACTGCTGATCCAGAACGTTTTCAAATTTTGCTGAGATTGTGACGGGTGTAATTGGGACCCAAAAGCAGCACTCTGGAACGCTGGGACCGTTGGTAATGACCTTTATTAGTACACGGGAAAACAGGAACTCAGGCGGACAAGGAAACAGTCTGTTCAGCCTCGGGGATTGGGTTGAGCTGAGCCAGAATGTGGAACCGAGGGGGAAGGACATGAACTCTCGGAACTGTACAGTTCCATTTACAGCAGGCAGTAGTGACAGAGAGGGGCTTACAGGAGATGAGGCCAACGATGCAGCAGAGCAGACTGAGGATAAGCAGCAGCGAAGTCAGGACCAGGTGAGCAGATAGGAACCAGAAACGCTGAGGGAAGGCTGGTGAGTTTACCAGGAGACAGGCGGTGCAGGCAGGTCAGAGGCAAACAGGTTCAGCAACAGGCAGTCAGGCAGGTAAGAAGTGCTGGAGAGTCTTGCATGGAAACGCTGAAGAACAATCTATCAAAGAGTGAGAGTGCAGGGGAGGCTTATAAGCAGGGCTGGTTGGGAATAAGCTGCAGCTGTGCTTGCAGGTGAGTGGAGTTGAGCTGATGGGGTGGGAGTGGCTGGCAGGTAGAGTGGAGCAGAGGCAGGGAGAGTGGAAAATTACTGGGGCAGAGGGACAGGAGGGACCTGGGGGAATGGGGCTGTGACAGAGATACTGAAAATAATCATCTATTTGGTTATGAGGATGGAATTAATAGGAATATAGTAGATATACAATATTCCTATATCTAGCTGTTCAGTTCAGACAGCTAGATGAACACAATGCCACAGCGTCAACTATACAGTTAACAGTGAGCCACCTAAATAAATTACAGCTTTTTTTTATATATAGTACTGCCTCCTGCCTCCAGTGCACTTTATTCATTTTTTTTTTATTTCAGCCAAACCTGCTAATAGAAAAGAGTCAGAATGTTACACAGCCTCGATTTAATGCTGCTGAGCTGAAGCAGAACAGAACACTTAGATCATTTCGCTCATCAAGATGAATTCTGCAGACTTTAAAATCAGGGTGGTGTATCTTGTAGAAGTTCAGAGACAAGTTGTGGCTCATTTATTGGTTTTTGCTGGGAGATTTACCACAAGGGAAGTGTTCTCACATTTCCTTGTTTAATATACTGTAGTTTCAAGTTCAATACAGCGAGCTGCACCTTATAGCAGACAGTACCAATTTTGGCAAAACCATCTGAGAATCTAGAAGGGACGAGGACAAATGCAGTCTGGCACACAGGAGGAGTTGAAGGAGGACCGCCATGCTGCCTGGTGTCAGGAAATAGCCTGCAGGACAGCCAGTGACAAACTGACTCCTTGTAAAACATTCGGAGGAGGAAGTGGGAGAGGATTGGACTCCACAACTGCCTTTTCCTTCTGAGCTATATCTTTTCTTTCCTTTCAGTCTTCTGCTCCGCCACAGTGACATATGGTGGCTGGCAGTTGCTGCTTCAGCCATGAGAATCTTGCTGCTGAAGCATTGTGCTTTTTGGACTCACTAAAAGGTTCAGTTTGGAGTAATGGCAGCTCAGAATGTTCTGGATTTTACATGGCAGGTCTGCTAAAGAAGCAGGTTCAAGCCCTGGTGCAAACAAAAGGGGGAGGGGGTCAGGAACCTTCAGAACACTGGTGATGTACCCTTGAGCAAGGTACTAAACCCCTAAATGCTGTTATTGGGGCCTGGATGCACTTTGCTTTTGCCCATATGTAGTTTGGGTGGATTCCAGCAACCCCCCCCCCCCCCCCCCCCCCACACACACACACACACACACACACCTCCCCCACCTCCTGTAGGTAGCAGGAGCATTCACTTCAATACCAAACAACTGTAACATCCTAAGTTTGTAAGTCACAAGCTCTGAAAGGTCTCTACAACCACTCCATTTATAACAGGAACTATATCAACAAAAGCTCACTTATTTCAATCAAATATTGGATGTTAATGCGAACAGATAATGACTAAACACCTGTATGAAAACACAATTAGTCTGTTTAAACAGTACTGCAGTATTCTAAGCACGAAGAAGCTTTGTATTACAGATACAGTAAATACATATCTCCAGTCAGGATGTTAAGTGGCTATTATTCATGTCGGGGGAGGTCATCAGTACAAGAAAGAGTGCCACAATGGCTTCCTATTAAGTGTATGAGCACAGTAAAGCCTGCTGGTGATAAAAGCTTACACACCCAGCTCCAGGTCTGCAAATTAGAGGATCGTGACTGGGTTTGGAGGAGTACTTCAGTGACCTCAGTTTCATGTTGGCTTAGTAACAAACAACAAGAGGCTCTTTTAAAAGGGAGACCACCAATATCTGTTGTAAGACAGCTGGTAATGCAGCTGCCCTGAAGAAATATGTTTGTTTTTTTTGCTTTGGAGACACATCTAATTGCACCAGTTCACAATTTCACTGGTATAATTGGGGAACAAGTCAAATGCTTTCCAGTCCAGGTGAGGCATGATCAAAAGAGTGTAGTAAATTATAACATTTCAAATCAAATCAAATTTAATTAGAGCCCCCAAATCACACACACTGTTTGGCTTGCAGGGCTTTCTAATCTGCACTGTTCCGGCTCCCTCTGACCTTAGACCCCAGAACTAGCTCAGAAAAAACCCCAATGTGAGGCAGGACCCCTCTCCCTGGGATGGACAGAGATGCAATAGACATCACATATACAGGGAACATTAACAATGTATGGATGTCTATTATATTTGGAGATGTAATGTTGGTATGTTTATTCCATTGAAGATAGAACAGAATTCCAGGTGATTCT
Organism: Takifugu flavidus; assembly: GCF_003711565.1. NCBI lineage: Eukaryota > Metazoa > Chordata > Actinopteri > Tetraodontiformes > Tetraodontidae > Takifugu > Takifugu flavidus. The sequence goes on from NC_079538.1 coordinate 894,815, forward strand.
TCATGACAACTGTAGTCTGGCTCCACATTTCAGGATTAGATTGTTTTCCTTGGATTGATACTTTGCTAAAAATCCTTTTTAAAACATCAGCTGTTCACAGTGAGAAGCTTCCTCAGCGAGGTAGAGTCTTTTACAACTTGCAGGCCCACATGCAGAGAAACCAGTCGGTTCATTTTCTGTCTCTGTGTGTGAATCTGTTTGATTGGGGGTGTTTCTGTGTGGGAGAATCTGGCAAGCGCAACAGCAAACGAGAGTCTGGTCTTCCCTACAGACTCGTCGTCATGGTTATAAAAGAGGGAATTTTGTGTGAGCGCTGGTGTTTCAGAGACATCGCAGCGACATTAGTTTTGTTTTATCACTGTAGGAAGCAACACTGAGGTCTTCCATGCCTTCTGTTCCTGCGCCTCCATTTCTATATATTCCCCAACACGCGCAAAGAATTTGGATTATTGAGCTTTGCGTCTGCTGTGCAAACGTTTGGAGAGCTGTCGGTTTTCTCCAAAGCTGATTAGAATTGAGCGTGAGTCATGCCGCCAGCCATGTGCTTCCTGCATCCTGCTTTTTACTTCACATCACTGATTAAAGTTCAGTCCACCCTTGAATATTAGTGCAGCCATGAAGGGGCTTTTAGATGGACAGATCCTCACATTGCTCAGGATTGGATTCTTATACCTATTTATAAGGAAAGTCTTCAGAAATGGCTCATCTAATAACTTTACTAAGGCATAATATTGTGTTTTCTCTAATTATATAGAACGGGAATTTTCTCTGCACCTTAAATGTCTTTGATGTGTGGAGCGAGATGCTGCTGTCACTTCTAGACCTTTGTTTTTGCATAGCAACCACCCTTGTGCCCATCTGAGCCCTTTCATCCGTGAAATCTGCCTGGCCAGACGCACTGTTGTTCGACTGTTATGCTCACCAGAACACAATTGCACAACATCCCAACCAGCACCTTGTCTGAACCCATCCGTGCAATGATTCTGTCCTCATAAGACTAAGGATTGAAATCACAGCAGGATTAAAATCTGTAGGATGATTTGGTGCATTGTTCCGACTATATTTATGATGATTGTTGCAACAGTCTTTCAGGCAGTATTTAAGCACTGATGAGGCACAATATTTAATTATTCACACTTTAACTGTACTTAAAGTCTCGTCTTGTCTTCTTAACCGCTTTAACCCTTTTGGGGTCACAGGGAGGGGACACAGTGGGTGAAGGCAGGTCCCCCCCAGGTGAGTCGCCAGTTCATCACAGGGCCCTATATGAGCATTTGTGGCTTCAGTACCTTGCTCAAGGAGACCTGGGCAGTGCTCTGAAGGTGTTCTGGCAACGTCCCCTACTACCAGAACACCTTCCATGTTTTGTCTGTGCTGGAACTCGAACCAAGAGCCCTCCACTCGTCAGCCCAGTTCCTAACAGACTGTTTTTAAAGTAGTTAAAATTAAACTGAACCCACCAGATAGGGTGAGGGTGAGATTGATTTCTTAAAAAGTTTTAATTTCAGTCATTTTGAAAATAGTAGCAAAGGATTTCAACATGTCAGTGACTGATCTAATGCCTGTGTGTCCGCACGTGTGTGTGAAAGGGGTCTTTTTAAATTGTGTTTTGATATTTAAATGACTTGGTGGATTAGTGCAAAGTTAATGCTGCTAAACCTGAAAAGAGGTTTTCCCAGTTCAGATATTTTCAAAGGTGAGTCTGATGTCATGAAAGAGAGACATTAAGCACAGTCTAATCACAACACCCAGGTCAAACTACACTGTTTTAGAAATGCATTTTATTCTGATTATTAATGTGACATGTGTGATAATGGATGCTGCTTTGTTGTAAAATCCTTTGGAGTTATTATCCTGCTGATAATCAATCACTGTAATGAAGTAAAGAACTCTCCCAACCATGGCTAGAAAATGTCACCCTACTTATTATCCTATTTAGTAACTGCTCATGGGAAATACATTTTTTCACCCCTCTGATGTTGGAAAGAAAAAGATTGTCCTCTCTTCGTGCATCCTTTAAACCGAGTGACACTAAACAATTGACTTGCACTGCTGCCTAATAAACATAAAAGCAGGTGGAGTCATCTAGCTGTCTTATTGCAGGGGTCTAATCCTTTATAGTTAAATAACTTTCTTCCTCTGTATCAGACAGGAAGAGATTTACAACACTGTCAGAGAGAGCAATCCCCCTGACTTCTCTGTCTACTTCTTATATTTGAAACAAATCATTCAGAGCTGGCAGAGATACATGGCTGAAGCTCAGTGCTCAGCTACACAGAAATATGACCATGCCAGAATATTAAATTGATTTTTGTGTGAGTGTGTGCAAAAATTCACAACACATTCCTTCAGAGCAGCCCCCACCTCCACATTTTTACAAATAAACAAGCGTGTGTGATTGTTCCAGTGTCCCTGTGAGGGAGGCTTGGCACCGCGCAACAGATTCCTCCCAATGTTTGGTATTTCTCTCTTTCTGGGATACAGAAGCTGTCCACTGACGCATGACAAATATATATTGTAAAGCTCAAAAAATAGATGTTTAAAAACTAACAAAATGCGAGTCTGTTGACAGTTGGTGTTGTGTCCTTTTTGATGGTGTTAATTGTGGAGAATTGAATTAGATAAAACCAATGATGTATTAGCAAAACATGAGGTGGGACCAAGGTTTCGGTAGCAAATGCCAAACTCATCAAAAGGAGCCATCTCCAACCTGAAACTGGCAGCAGATGAGCAGAAGGACTGATATGTTTCTAGTTTGTTGACATAAGAATACAAGCTGTAGCATTCAGACCTTGAAAACACTTACAGATAACCATGGCAACAATCACCCTTGGTTATTTATGAGGAAAGATCCTTAAAACTCCCAGAATATTTCTGTGACACAGTGGATCTTATCTTATCAAACCTCTTGTCTTGATAAAGGCTGATTTTATGTTTCAATACATTGTGATCGGAGAAAAGTCAACAAAATCTTTGCATATTTCTTTCTTTCATTGTTCCACTTCAAAACAAAATTAGAAAATGAAACCAGAACTGAGAAATGGAACAAAACACAGAAGTAAAGTATAGAAAAAACATAAAACTACTTTTTCTCTTTTGTAAATAAAAATTGAGGGGAAAATGTTTAAAGGTTGATTTTGTTTATGAACAGGACCGGTCATTATTTGTGACCGTAGCCACTCGCTTCTGTTAAATGTTGGTCGAAACGTGGAATACAATGGTCACAATCTATGATGCAGCCACGAGAATGTGTGCCCTCACTGTATTTCCCGATGGTCAATCCAACACAAGTTGTGAACGCTGTATTCTAAATGCCTCTTCTTCTACCTTGCTCTTGGACTGTCAAACGCATCTGAGTCCCAACAGCACCCCCAGGGGCCATAAATTCTGACAGCTAGCAGATTTTTCTATAACACCAAGATGTCGCAGTCCGGCGCTGATTTCAGCACGCTGTTTGCCACTTTCAAATCGTAGTTAGGCTCAAGTGCAGCCACGTCTTGAATTTGTAGACTTCCTTGCAGTTCTTTGGCAGGTGGACCTCAAAACCATTCCTGGCATTAATTGGGGTAATACTGGTTCCGTGTTACATTCACTATCAGAATATCACTCGAAATTTTTATTTCTAAAAAAGAAAAAAAATTCTGTTCTGGTTTTAAAACAGAAAAACCTAACCAAATTTTCAATTTTCAGATTTTATATGGAGACGGAATAATGAAGGAATGAACCACATACATCGTTATATCCAGACATGTCATATGTAATGAAAACTGCAATGGACCTAGACTGGAGCCCTGTGGGATACCATTCATAACAAAGCAAGCCTTCAAAATCTGTCAGCTACATTAATGAGTGTACCGAATTTCAAAAGTGGAAGTGTCTTCATCAACTGTGTATATAGTATATGTCTGCAACACCTGTGAGGACATCAGCCTGGTAACCGCTGGGATTTGGTTGAAGATTGAATCAAATGCAAACATAAAAAATATTTTAAAGACTGCCTCTAAAAATAAAGTTTTTTAAGCTAATTCTGAACAATTCCAAAGACAGGTACTTTCAGTCACATACTTATTCATTTCTCCTTCTCTCTCCTTCTAGGCCATGGGACTAAAGGGGTGTTTGAGCTGCTGGCAGGTTGGAGAAGAACTCGAGAAAACCTCCCCTTCAAAGAGCGCGTGGCAGATGCTTTCGCTGACGTGATGGTGTGCTACACTATGACCAGCTCGCTCTACATCATCACCTTCGGGATGGGAGCCAGCCCCTTCACAAACATTGAGTCTGTGAAAATCTTCTGCCAGAGCATGTGTGTTGCCATTCTGGTGAATTACTTTTACGTTTTCTCTTTCTATGGCTCTTGCCTGGTGTTCGCTGGACAGTTGGAGCAGAACCGCTACCACAGCGTTTTCTGTTGTAAGATCCCCTCAGTGGAGTACCTGGACCGCCAGCCCACGTGGTTTAAAACCATGATGAGTGACGGACATGACTTGTCCACACACCACGATAGCGTCCCCTACCAAAATCACTTCATCCAGCACTTTCTTCGTGAGCATTACACAGAATGGATTACCAACACTTACGTCAAACCTTTTGTTGTCATTCTGTATCTCATTTATGCATCTTTCTCATTTATGGGATGTTTACAAATTAGTGATGGGTCGAATATTGTAAATCTACTGGCGAGTAACTCCCCGAGTGTTTCGTTTGCCTTGACCCAACATAAATACTTCAGTAACTACAGTCCCGTGATTGGGTTTTACATTTATGAGCCCATTGAGTACTGGAACTCTACAGTGCAAGAGCACCTGAAGACTCTAAGTCATGGCTTCAATAAGATCTCCTGGATGGACAACTTTTTCCACTACCTTAAGGTAGTGAATGTGAGCGCGTCCACCAAGAATGACTTCATCAGCATCCTCAAGGGCTCCTTCCTGAGGAGCCCGGAGTACCAGCACTTCACTGAGGACATCATATTCTCTAAGAACCGTGAGACTGATGAATACGATATCATTGCCTCACGGATGTACTTGGTCGCACGGACAACAGAGAAGAAGCGCGAGGTGGTGGTCGAGCTTCTTGAGAAGCTCCGGCCGCTGATGTTGATCAACAGCATTAAGTTCATTGCCTTTAACCCCACGTTTGTGTTCATGGACCGCTACAGCTCCTCAGTTATCTCACCCATCCTGACCTCAGGATTCAGCGTGCTCACAATCCTCATCCTTACTTTCTTCCTGGTCATCAATCCCTTGGGTAACTTCTGGCTCATTCTTACCATAACATCCGTGGAGCTGGGCGTGTTGGGGTTGATGACCCTCTGGAATGTTGGCATGGACAGCATCTCAATCCTGTGCCTTATTTATACCCTTAATTTTGCAATGGATCACTGTGCACCACATCTGTACACTTTTGTGCTAGCAACTGAGCACACTAGGACGCAGTGCATCAAGTTGGCACTGGAGGAGCACGGGGCGGCCATCCTGCAGAACGCATCCTGTTTTGTGATTGGGATCATGCCCCTAGTGTTTGTGCCTTCCAACCTGACCTACACACTGTTTAAATGCTCCCTCCTCACAGCAGGCTGCACTGTGCTGCACTGCTTCGTCATCCTGCCCGTCTTCCTCACCTTCTTCCCGCCGTCCAAAAAGAGACACAAGAAAAAGAAACGGGCTAAGCGTAAAGAGCGGGAGAGGGAACGGGAGCGGGAAAGGGAGCGAGAGCGGGAAAGGGAGGAAATCGAGTGCATTGAAGTCAGGGAGAACCCTGATCATGTGACGAACGTCTGAGTAGCGTGTGATGAATATCAGTGAGAATCTGTCACTTATTGGTGGATTTGAGGTGTTTTTCAACAGTGAGACACCTCGTGGAGCGTTGGGATGTGCCGTCTCTCCCCCTGGGGAGTGAAAACTCCCAACCAATAGCAGCTACACCGGCCAAAGCGGTAGGCAGCCCCTCTGGTCGGGGGGAGTCCGTCAATGTGGACAGCGCATCTCGTTTGCACAAAATGCAACACGCCGCAGTTCAGAACTAATGAATAAAAACAGTCAATAATAGTATTCTTATGCCAAGTTCAGCCCACAGGACTTTGGGTTGATGGACCCCTGTGGAGTTCATTCTATTGTACATGACTTGCTGTCTTGTGATCGTGAGTTTTTTCAGTTCAAACTACATGACTAACTGGCTCAGTACATGGCCCATCACCAGGAGAATCCTGAAACCAGTCTGAATACACTGCATTAAAAGTGACACACACACAAAACGACAAGCTACCAACAGATGAATCCACAGGTGACGGTCACACAGGCCCCTGAGAGAATGAATTAGCGCATGTCGGCAGCATGGATTGCCCATTTTTGGAAGAGACATTATATGTCTTGTATGCTAATGTAGAATTTCTTTCTTTTTGGGCCTCAGATAATGTCTGACTGGCACTCTGATTGGCTGTAGTTGGCACCAGTTTGTCTTAATATTCAGCCTTAGTTGAGGATGGGAATCAAGTCAAATTCAGGCACCAGTCTGGGTGTTTTTCTGTAAGCTGATAAATTTGTCTGCTAAAAGTCATGTAGTGTGAACCAGCCTTCAAGTGAATTAGAATATACTGTAGTTCATCCATTCAATTGTTCAACATCACAAACAGTAGAAACATCTGACTGAAATTGTGTTATTTTTAGAACACATCAAAGGTATGTATTTGAGTAACATCGCCCAACCAGGATTCTGGTTCCGATGTTCTTTCCAAACAATCTCAAATCATGTGAGGTACTCCACCATCCATCCTGCTGTTGTTGACATTAGCAATTCGAGGTTGATGACCTGATCACAAAATTTTTGAGGGAAAAAGCTCAGAAAGGCTTGTTTATAGGTTAGGGGAAATGGTCGTTCCCAGTCAGAAGTGTACAAAAGCATCAGGGTAGGACCTAATTGTGCACATATTTTAATCGGCAGGACACAGAAGAGAGAAAGGAAGTCAGAGTGGGTGGAAAGACCAAATGTGTTGTTTTTTAACATTAGAATGACCTTAAACAGCTGAACTGGGTCAATGTTTTTCACTGTGGTAATTATTTGGGAAGTTTGTGCACATTGAGGGAACATGACAGTCTGGAGTTTTAAAAATCAAAAACGCCTTATTATTATTTTAAAAGACTAAACTCTGAACACACTAAGTGCATCCTAAATTCACAGTCAACAAAGAAATCATCCACACGCTCGCTGATACTGAAGGTTTGGGCCGTGATAACAAACTATTAATGCTAGAAGAGATGTTGTCGACCCTCAATAAGATCCTAGAAATAAATCAGTTTGCTGTTCATTGTTGTTCAATAAATAAAGTATTAATTTATACAATGTGCCACTACACAATTCTATGAATGTCAAACTCGGACATTTCCATCCTTTTAAAAACTGCATGTATATAAAAATTTGCAACACCTCAACTCGACTGATGAGACCAGCATCTAGACGATAAAGGAACAGATCTAGAGGAGACGACACACTTCAAAGAACAGTCAGAGTTTTGATCTGCTGTTTAGTAACTAAAGACGAGCTCAACCAGAACTGCACAGAAGTGAACCCAAACCATCGCCCCCTAGTGGTGGGCAGTATCATGTCACCTGAGTTACATTAGTTCCATGAATGTCAATAATATGACAAAGTGTATTCAGATATATATCCTTCCTCAAAATCTGTTGTGAGGAGGTAGACACCAAGAATACTTTCCATGCAGGCCTATGTGGAACTACCAAACCCAGAAGGTCCCTGTTTTTCATGAATTCAATTTTAAATATCTTTTCAAGAGTTCAGCACTGATACAAACTAGCTCAGAGTTTGTTTGTTTTTAATTATTACTATTATTATTATTATTATTATTATTATTATTATTATTATTATATTATTATTATTATTAAGCCATGTTAAATATTGTATGTAAAGAAAGAAGGCATGACGTGTTTGGAACCCAGAAAATAAATGCAAATCTTTTACTTTTCATGCTGAATTGTGTTTGCATGCCACTGTATAGAATGTATGCATGCATTTATTTTTTGGTAGACCGTCCGCATATGTTTGAATTTCCTCTTCCTCTGTCCGGTTTATTGTTGGGATTGGTATTCTGTAAAACCGCGCGCTGCAAGAACACAACCCTCCTCTCCTCGATCAAAAACAAAAGCCAGACAAAATCTTGCGTGTACATTAATTGTAAAATAATATTTTCTATATTTTCTAAGAAGAAAATGTGCTCTAGAAAAGTTTTTAATTGAAGATTTTCTTTTTTAAGAAAAAGAAAACAACGGGAAAAAAAGGTTAAACACAGTAGGACAGAAATAAAAGTGGAATGTTACCTGTATACTAGATCTTGTTCCTTGCACACATCTGTGTCGGTGTTTGTTGATGATCCATCTTGTTCTATGGGAAAATGTGACCATTTGTTTGTGTTTTTTCCCTTTTCTTTACTCCCCAACAGACCTCAGCCAGAGTAATCTTGCCTCATCAGTCCGTGGCTGAGGCTTTCTTAGACTCACCTGCAAAAATATAGCGTAGGTTAGAATTTAAATGTACTCAACCTGGAATATTAGACCCAAGTAAAACTACATTTACGATCACGATCTGGATCAACTGCTGTGTAATTAACTTGCATTATATGACATGGTTAGAAATTTATCTTTAGTCTGTTTAAGCCTATTTACGACCCATCCAACTAAACTAGTTAGTTCACGCTTTTCAGTGAATCACTTCTCTTTGGACAAAAGTTGCATTCAACCTTTAAAAATAATAATAATAATAATTACAAATAAAGGTCAAAATCCCTCCAGAATCTGGAACATCAGCAATTTTGTTTTTGTAAATTTCATTAAGAGTTATTTTATTATATATTATTTTGTTTTGTTATTTTGACACCAGCTGTCACATAACATCATAATAATAATAATATTAATAATAATATTGGCATCTTTTCTGTGTTGTCCTGGTAACATGTGTAGACACACAGCTTTTCTGTGAGCAGAAGTTTGGGAGCGGGATGTTAAATGCAGACACATCCTGCTAATGCTAATAAACAGTCGACAGATCCCGTAAGCAAACACACAGCCACAAGACTCCGGCCCTCAGCATCGTTACTTCCTGTTTCATGATGGGTTCACTTTATTCCGAAGGGTATAATCCCGCTCTGTGTACATATATTTACTATGTACATGAATTCTGACTGTTTCCTATTTGCTTTACGATGTTGAGATCACAATCACCAGATGTCAGAGCAAACCTTCCTCTGCAGATCTGCAGACGACAGTTTGCTTCTTATATGCAGTATGTATAAATATGTATCGGGTCAGAAGCAGAAAATGGTGAAAAGTCATAGTTTTGTATGAAAATTATTCCAATGCTGTGACAGACAACATACAGATGTCAAAAGTCACCACATTTCTTGCTTTTCACACATCATTTAGTGAGGATTTTTTTTAATTTCACAGTTGAAACAAATTAACAAACCACAAGAAATATTTTTGATGTCAAAAGTGCAAAAATGATAACGTGTGGATCTTTTTTGGCATCTTCGGTCACAAAGTCGTCTCATGAAATGATGCAGATATCTATAAATGCATGATCACAAGGCCAAAAACGCCAATGGAAGTGGAAATATTATGATTTACTTTTTTCTTCATTTACATGTGGGCTGGCAGGTTGGTGTCCTCTTTCAAACATGCACCAGCACAGTTTGTACAAACATGGACAGCACAATATTTCCATAATACAAGGCAATAAAAATGTGTAATCACCGCCACTGTGCTCGTTGAATAATCTACATGAATGGTGTGTTGTGACTGCGCTCTCACAGGACCAATAACTTCCAAATTCTACATCAGCGTCTGTTCTCGTTGTCAGCTAGAGGAAAAACCAACCCTGCGAGGCTGCACAGTCCTTCAGACCTCCGACTTCTCTGGTGTCAAGCCTACACCTTCTGACACTTGAGGTAGTGCAATAATGTCCAGCAGGCAGCACTGAGGGGTTTTCAGAATATATTCAAATAATGTGAGTGACAGGAAAGATCCCAAGTTTTAATGAAAGTATGAGTGTATAAATATGTGTGTGTGTATATATAATGCATATATATATATACATATATATGTGTGTGTGTGTGTGCACGCACACACTAAACACTCTTCTAGACAGAGATCTCAGATGTGGTTTCATGCATCCGTAAGCACCTCTCAATTCGTAGCACTGTACAGTATGAACAGTATACTCCCCAAGCCACAGGAAAAATTCACATTTAACAGGAACAAACCTTGAGCAGGACCAGACTCATATGGGGGTGGGGGGACAGAGCAATGGAAAAAGGAGAGGAACACACACTTATGGAACATCTCACTCACTCACTCACTCACTCATTTTCTACCGCTTGTTCCTCCACTGAGGGTCGCGGGGGGGCTGGAGCCTATCCCAGCTCAATGGGCGGAGGCAGGGTACACCCTGGATTGGTCGCCAGTCAATCGCAGGGCTAACACATACAGACACACAACCATTCACTCTCACACTCACACCTACGGGCAATTTAGAGTTTCCAATTAGCCTAATCCCCAATCATGGAACATCATTAATGTAAATATGTATTTGTTGGAGTGGAGAGGAGTATTCTGTAACCCAACAGCCTATACGTATAATACAGGTAAAGATCTATCTATCTATCTATCTATCTATCTATCTATCTGTCTGTCTGTCTGTCTGTCTGTCTGTCTGTCTGTCTGTCTGTGTCTGTGTCTGTGTCTGTGTCTGTGTCTGTGTCTGTCTGTCTGTCTGTCTGTCTGTCTGTCTGCCTGCCTGTCTGTCTGCCTGCCTGCCTGCCTGCTGCCTGCCTGCCTGCCTGCCTGCCTGCCTGCCTGCCTGCCTGCCTGTCTGTCTGTATGTTTAAATGACTATATAGTTACTAAATTTAGCAGATTTCCACCTTTGATATTTAGAACCATTGTTTAAAGATGAAAACCCTCTTTATACTCTTTATAATCTCCATGTTTGGTTTTCTTTGCTGTACCGATTTTATTTCAGCACATCACACATAAGATCCATCTTGGTTAGCCTCCTGGTTAGCATTTTAGCATGGCCAGAACACATTTTGCTACAGAATAAGATCTAATCCCATCCTGGCCACATATTTTCTGGTCATTGTTTTGTTGCAAAGTCCCAAAGAGATGAAAGATTTCAAATCAACAGAATGAGAAGATGTGGGGAAAGCATGTGGGAGGTGCTGGAGGAAGGCAGAGATAAAGAGAAGCAGTTAAAACGAGAGATAAGCCCTCATTTGAATTTGAGAAGATTTGCCTGGGCGTGTGGAAGTGCCAGTGGAACGTTGAGCCTTCTCTCATGTCATTCTGGCATATTTTAGTGACAGCATAGAGAAAACTGCCATCCGTTTGTCACTTCTTTCATAGAAAGCTGCCCCTGTCTCAAAACCTGGACTGTGTGACCTCCAAACCCCCATCGGACAAAAATAGTGTGAACCTCTGCACGTATTATTATTTTTCATGTCACGATTCCAAAAACCTTGTCTAAATCCCACATCTTCCCAGGCTGAGGGCAGGTGTCTGTACTCTCCAATGAAATAAAATTGGAAATAGAATTCATTGTTTTTGTTGTTCAGCTCAATTTATATCAAAGCTCTGATGCTCAAGATTGTCTGCAGGCAAAGAAACCCAGAGCCTGACCGCTGAACAGCCTGGAGGGGAAAGAAACACCCCTTTAAGAGGAAAAAAAAAACATTGAGCAGGACCAGAACCACCTCAGATTTGATTGTATATTAACCAGAAATCGCTCTGTGACACCCGATTCTAGGAAAGGCCTAAAAAAGTCGATGTCCAAGGGGTGAAGTGACCTTTGTATGTCTGGTTAATCCAGGCAGCATGTAGTCAGGAGAACAAGTACAAAAATGTGAAAACTCCTTGGGCATTAGAGGAGGTGGAAGCAGCCGCCTGTAGGCTTCATACCTGACAAAAGCAAGTATTACTGCTCACGACATCACAGTGGCTTCTCCTAATCCCCCGTAACATTTCCCTTCCTGATCCACTGGGGACTGGCAGCAGGACTGTCTGCTGTCGTCTCGTTCCTCCCGCTGCAGCGACATTGTGCCAAGCTGTCTTGCATGGGGATATTTTTGGCTCCTACCTTGTCTTAATCCTGCCGTGATTATTGTGATGGATTATTCGCGCTGTCTCTCTTCCCCCAACCTCATCCACCCTTTCACCCTGCCTCCTCTCGTTCTCACCTCTCTCCTTCCTCTCACACGTGCAAGCATCCTGTCCTCCTGAGAGCCTTCCTTCAACACTTCCGGCCCCCGTCTTTATTTATATATTTGTATCTGCAGGGTTCCAGCCTATTCTCCAAGGCAGCACATCTATTCTAGAATTCCCTCATTAGGTTATGTAATAAATCCATCCTCCCCATCCAGATAGACATTGGATTAGCTCAGCTTTTTTAACAACACTGATTATGCTGTTTTCTGCATATTTTTCAAAAATGAGCAATTATAGAATAGTTTGATGGAACAAAAAAACGAATATTAAATCATTTTTTTAAATAAATAATAGCATTACTGTGATAGTACAACCCCAACATAGATGTAACAAGGCAACATTGCTCCCAAACATTATACTCAAGATAATTGCCTGACAGAAGCCTGAGATGATTAAACATGTTGTTTTATTATGAAAGTGAAAAACTAATTTGTATGTCTGGTGTAGGTCTGCTAATTCATATGTTACTAAATCAGGGAACCAATGGTGCCTTTTTTTCATTCTTTCATTCATTGATTTAAGGGAACTCTGTGAGCATGGCTGAAGTGTCTTTGGTGGGTTTGAGCATTCTTATCTCCAACCTTCATGCTCAACGCACCATTAAAAGTCAGTGTTGCAGAATAATAGATGATCTATAATCCACAGTACTCGTAAACATGGGAAGTTACAGCATGAGGTCAGATTTCAGCTTCCCGTCATTTGGCAACAGGAAATATGCACCAAGGTTTTAACCCCCAACTGAAAACTGCTACAGACCGAAATTCTTTGGCGCTTTTCTTTATCAAGCTGCAACAAATACTGTATGTTGTTCCTGATTGAATGATCCCTCCTGACTTTTTAAGGTCTGTCCCAACATTCACACTTGGGAATAATTCCTGCCTGTCCCCAGGCAACAGTCCTCGCGGTCCAGTCCCAGGGATGATGAGGATGATGGAGGCCCAGAAAGAATCAAAAGGTCACACGTTCCATTCCTCCATCGGTTTGTGGAGCAAATGTAAGTTAATAAATAAGTCGGACATATAGTGAGTGCTCTGTCCGATGGATGGATGGATGGATGGATGGATGGATGGATGGATGGATGATGGATGGATGGATGGATGGATGGATGGATGGATGGATGGATCTCCAAATGGCACGTCTGAGGAGGAAGCTGGAGAATCAGGAGAAAACCCTTAAGGAGAACATGCAGACTCCACACGGGGGAAGTCGAACCCAGAAGGGGACGACAGCTCTAACCACTGCACCACCAAGACAATCCTATAGGGGCGGTGGACCCTATAGAATAAGAAACATCACGTGATGAACACTTTCAATATGAACAGTCCAAACTCAGAAGTTTCATTTTTTTAGAAAGCCGGACTTAAAATACAGGTTGAAGGCCTGGTTGCGTGGTAACGTTGTCTTAGAAATCTCAGAATGCAAGAAATGAACGCAGCTGTCAGGACCTGCTTGTCTCATCCATATCCAGATGAGAGAACGTCTTCATCACAGGTGAGTGCAGCACAATCAGCTATACACCTCCAACCCTATAACAACACTTACTGTATTTAGTTAACCTGCAAGACACTGAACAAACAAACCTCAAGCATATAAATCAACATGCCTGGTGCAAACCCACAGATGGCCAAAGCTGCTTCCTTCCACATTTAAAGGATTCACACAATCAAAGTCTAACCTCTGGAGAGGAAAATGCATTGAAGATTTGAACACAGCCAAAGTCACAGATGGTAAATATCTGCTAATAGGGAGAAGTTGGAAAGTGATGATAAAGCAGGTGCTGCCGCCCACCGTAGAGGCCATCACAGAGGGACTCCACACCCAACACCCACAATATACCAACCACCTCAAAGCGCCTCTGACACTGTTTATTTGTGACTGGTAACCAGGCAGAGGAGGAAACCGCATTCTGTAATCTGCTTCCTGCTTTATTACATTACAGGAGAGCTCATCTGTACTAATTACAAAAGCTGATCACATAATGAAAATGGCCCATCTGCCACTGCAAGGACAAATATGAAAATAGCAGCAACAGGCTCACATGTGGAGTGAGAGTGAGGGTGTAAGCCAGAGATAAGAACCCAATCTCTCTATTCTGCCCCCCCCCCCCCCTCACTCCCCACCCAAATCATTGTCACCCTCTTCTGCCTGCATCTCTTCAGAAATTAATTATTCATGGGGGCGACTGCAACAGCAGCAGCTGTGAGACCTGCTGCAAGTGAACACTCTTTTAAGCTTCTGCATGTATGCAACAGCTATCTGCAGCTCCAGCCTCTCCATTCTGCCTCCCGCCCACACAGAAGGACACGCACAAATGGAGGAATGAGGATATGATGTGGAAGAGGTGGGGGTGCAGATATCACAGGCGTGGGGGGGAAAGAAGGGAGGAGATGAGGTGCAAGATACCTGTGGAGGGGAAGAAGCGCATTCATAAAGGAAGGAGGATCCAGCGCAGCACTGTCCACAGGCAGCAGCAGCATGGAGTCCATATCATTTCAATTCAGCAAACGAGAATAATTTATGAAATAGATCAAAAGAGAAAATAATTTCATGTGCAACGCTGCCTGCGCTGAGACTGGCAGCTGAAGAACCTGGAAGAAAGAACATTTACGCCCTCTAGTGGATATTATGACAGCGTACAAGCTCTGGACTCCACACTAACACTACTACTAATAACAACAATAGTCATAATTAGTAACTATTATTATCAGCTTATATCTCCACATAGTGTGAGCTCTCTCTCTTTCTCTCTCTCTCTCTCTTTCTTTCTCTCTCTCTCTCTCTCTCTCTCTCTCTCTCTCTATATATATATATATATATAGTAAATGTAGACACCCATACATATTTGTATATATATAAATGTGTGTATCCATCCATAAATGTGTGTATCCATCCATAAATGTGTGTATCCATCCATACTTGTGTGTTGTGTTTCTGATCTACTGATTGATTGTACTGACACTTGTTTCACACTGGATAATGGAGGCCAGTCAGGTGTCGCAGACAGGAAGTGTCAGCATAAGCATCCTGACAGATGGAGGAGGCTGAATCCTGACATAACTGACGCAAGGCAGAAACCTGTTGCATAACACACTTCCACAGAACTGGACGACCTACTGGCCTTTAATTGCACCGTACCACTCAAAAAGAAATAATGCTCTGTTTGGTAAGATGGTAAGTAATCAATTTTAAGTGATTTCTGGTAAATTTCTTTTAAAAAACAGTCTTCATTGAACCCCTCCTGACTGGAAGCTGTGCGGAAGAGTTCATCTTCACATTGTTCAATGATCCGTTATTTTATTGTTTTATAGTCTAACCTGTCAACAGATGCCATTCCTGGAACAGCCCCTGCATGTATGTGCTCAATGACTACCATCCTGCCCTGTTGCCTGCCCATCATCCTTCTTTTCAAATCCTTCTCTACTGGTTTGAGTCCAGCTTCTCATGTTCCTGTACATCTGTGCATTAGACAGCTGGAAAAAAAATTGGTTGGCAGAACATTTGTGGGTGATTGATTTAAAAACAGTTTTGTTGTTTTTTTCTTCCATGCACATTAAAGAAATTATTACCTTTCTGGCATTCTTATGCTTTTGTTTTGTAATATTCAAAAGCTCCACCATGGGAGGGCAGCTCAGTCAGTTGGGGACTGAAGGTTCTGGGTTCAAGCCCCAGTGCAGACTAACCTTGGGAGGTGTTCTGAAAGCAGGTGGAGGTGTCATTACATCTTCAGAGCACAGTAAACATTAAAAATGGCAAGTATGAGTTTTCTGACTTGTCAGTGACGTCAATCCCATTCAGAGCATTAAGAGCCCCATGTAAAGATAGCTAGTTCGCCCCCTTATATCTATTAGAAAAGCCTCCAAACCGTACTGCTTTCATCAACGTGGTGGTTATTGTGAAGCTGTCGATGCCTCCTCCGCCTCTGGCTGCACTCTGCCACCACATGCATGAGCGGAGCAACATAGGTCAGCACATGGTTGCATTATTGGAATGCAGCTGTTTTATCGACCCAAACAATCCAATATTCTCATTCCTGGGGGTAATTTTAATCCATAGAGTCGACCGGACTCTTGAAAGCAACTGGGAGAAATGTTGCCTCTCATTCCATTCTGACTGGTTTGGTGGGAAGTTGAAACTTGACGACACCTTCTCCCCTCGATGTAAATTCAACCCCTTCACACTGACAGACTGGTACGACACCGACACAAGCACAGTGGTCACACAGAGGATGATCCAGCTTCAGGATGAGCCCTGGTGATCACATGAACAGAACATGAACTCTGACTCTGTGAGGACGCTTTCATTGAACAAAATGCTGCATTATTCCTAAACCGATCTGCTCCGCGTCTGTCATGTGAGCTGCGAACTTGGTTCCAACCCAAGGCTGCGGGAGGCTTCTTCCCTTCCCAGGCACAGTTAACCCCTTTGGATCAGTCTCTCTCTGGGCTGCACCAGATCATAAGTGATCCACAACATTAAACACATTAAACGGTTGCATTATAGAGCGCAGCTGTTGTATTGACCCAAACCTGATACAATTTAACAGTTCTTCTCAGTTGATGACACATTAATCCTGCTGCTTTTGGCACAATGACCACAACACCTGCACCAGTCCCCTGAACCAGTTCTGCTGAACTACAAGAACAAATCCTGCTTTACATTCAATTGGTAGTTCTAAAACCTACTTTTTTGAAAACACCACACAATTGTCCGCTTTCAAAACTCTAAAGTTAATCGCCCTACTATTGTAATTCTCTTTAATCAGGTTGGCCTAAGAACTCGGTAACGTCTGTACACCTGGTCCATAATGCAGCTGCTGGTGTGCTGACGAGAACCAGGACCAGAGACCACATTAGTCCCGTGTTGGCTTTTCTACATTGGTTCCCCGTTAAATTTACTGTAGATTTTAAAATCCTCGTCACATATAAGGCTGTTCTTGGTCTTGCTCCCTCTTATTTAAATGATCTTATAACTCTTTATCATCTTTATTATCCAGTGTTCTCAAAACACAGGTTTTCTGCTCCCTAGAGTTTCCAAAGGGAGCAGAACCTTCAGCTACCAAGCCCCATTTCTCTGGAACCAGCTCCCAGTTTGGATCCGGGAGGCAGACACAGGGTCATTATTTATAATTAGACTTAAAACTTTCTTTTTTTTATCAGGCTCATAATTAGGGTGGACACAGAAATGCTCTGTTCTGCTGCTATAGTTTCAGACTGCTGGTGCTTCTTTTATACGGCTGCAAGTCTCCCTCTTTCTTCACTTCCACTACCCTTAGAAAATTAGATATTCTCGACACATAAATGTACCTGACTGCTGGAGCATGGCTTTTTCTTTTTCCTGGATCCAGTCCATCGAGACCCGAAGTATGGATCTGCCAGCTCTCCATATGAAGACATCTGAAGACGCACCTGGGCCCGGAGACTTATTTCTATACACTGTACATATTGTTAATATTGATGTTTGGCATCTACTGTCCATCTGTCCAGGTTTTTCAGTTTTTCCTGACCCAATTTGAGGGTCTTAGGACAGAAGATGTCACAACTGTGATGTTTGCAAAGCCCTCTGAGGCAGTAATGTTTGTGATTTAAATACAATAAATTTGAACTATGCAAACTCACTCTTTGCTAATTAGCATTCAAGGCTTTAGCACTTGTACTTCTCCAAGCTACGGAAGACACATGTGGAGACCACAGTAGAGCCTTTTCACTGCTGGATTTGTCATGCTAGGCACTGTGTCCTTGACCAGGAAAAAAAGCTGCTTGTGACGTGGACAAGGTGCCGTAACTGCTTCAGTGTGTGGACCGCTGCATGTGCAGCTTTGTGTTGGTTGATTGACACAGGTGTGGTAGGATCCACTCGCAGCACAGCAGTCCGGGACAAAAGGCTTTATTAAACACTTGCGGAAAACAGCACAGAAGTAATCACAGACCTCCGCAGAATGCAGAAAAGACTGCACAGCCACAGGTGGGCGACAGCTCAAATAAACACAAGGCAAAACTCTTAATCGGGGACAGAG
Organism: Takifugu flavidus; assembly: GCF_003711565.1. Taxonomy (NCBI): domain Eukaryota; kingdom Metazoa; phylum Chordata; class Actinopteri; order Tetraodontiformes; family Tetraodontidae; genus Takifugu; species Takifugu flavidus. The sequence continues at coordinate 913,094 of NC_079538.1, forward strand.
GGTTGTCACATTTACCACATCTACCTTTCAAAGAAAGTGCTGGGGAGTCAGGCATGAAGCAGAAATGCACTGCAGTGGCTTAAATACACCCTAGAAGGAACAACAGATGAAAGTGGTGAAGACAACTCAAGTGGGTGAGGAAGAGGAGCTAGCAGAATGAGTGGAATCTTCCACCTCAGCATGAGAGCAGAATAGCAGGCAGTAATAGGGATGTACACTGTTGTTTTTGTGGGGAAAAATAATATACCGGTATATTTGTTCCCGTGTATTAATGTGTTCCGAGTATGGAAATAATATCATTTAAAACAACACAATTATGTTGGGAGTGTCTGTAGTAAGTGTAGCACTGAACAAAAAAGGCAAACGTAATTTTGATGAATGGAGAAGAAGTGTTTTCCATCCAATCACAGCAGCGTTTCCCATTATGCAAATCAGTGATATGATGGTTTGCGTGTGTCATTTGACCAGCAAATGCCATTTTGAAAAGAAATAACATTGTTTTTGAAAGTAAAGTTGTGCTTTTTTGTGTGTGTAAAGTCTATCTCAGCTTTTGGGTTTGTCCTCCTTTCAACATTGTCATTCCACAAACAACATGTTTTCCTCACAGTTGCACTCAGCTCTTTCTCCAACTCTTCTTCCTCCTCCTCCATCCATTTTTGACCCTCAGAGTGCACAAGGCCACAGTTCAGATTGGTTTCATCACATCATGGGCAACAAGTGTCAACAGCTTTGTGTGTAAGCTGGGACACTAAGCTGTAGTTGTGTTTCACTTCTGCCACCTGTGGCTGCCAGTAGGCATCACAGGTGCGTCACAATGATAAATGTAAGAGCAATAATAAATGTGTTCAGGGCCTCTGGGCATTTAATTCAGGAAAACTAAGAATCTTGAAAAAGTCTGAAATTGTGAAAAACATTAAAGCATCTTTCAACACACGAAACTTTTTTTTTGCTTGAGATACAAACATGAATGGAATGTGATAATCTGTAATAAACCCCAAATAAGGTGGCAAACATGAAACAGATCAAATGAGCCTGAGAATGAAATGTAATGGTGATGAGTGCATTAATTCTGATGATATTAAAATGCTTTTTAGCTTCAATGCTGGAAATTAGTAAAATATATGCTTTTAAAGGACTGTTCTACCGCTTTGATAGACTCTAAAATAAAAACACACACTAGAAGGATAAGCTGAAAAAGAAAGACATCAAGATTTCCAGACATCAGTTTCATGATTGTGCACTTTTATTGGTAAAACATTGTCAGTCATTTTCAGACCATTTAAATGGAGTGCTGAGTTGCCGTGACGGCTACAATCAGATAACTCCAAGTTAGGATTGAACCTCTGGATGTGGATATGTAATAGACAAGTAAGGGACCCTCAAGTCTTCTGTTGAATTCAAAGGCTGGGAGACCAGTCCAGGGCCAGACTACCAGGATCCATGAGTTACCGTGGCAAAAGGCTCCTCTCATATTCCTCTTCTCCCATCCTCTCCCCTCCTTTTCTTCCTTTCTCTCCTCCCCTCTCCTCTATCACAATCTCCAGACCTCTTGCCCTCTGACCCTACTGACCCAATCAGCTCTAGTATTGATAGCTCAGTGTAATTAATGTATTTGCATTAATGATGCATATTCTCTCCTCTACCTGACCCTCCAGCCATCAGCAGGAGGGTCCCCCTACATGAGCCTGGTCCTGCTCAAGGTTTCTTCCAGATAAAGGGGAGTTTTTCCTGTCACTGTTGCTCATTGTGGGTCAGGCCCTGGGATTCTGGAAAGCGCCTAGAAAGAGCTTTGGTTGTAACAGATGCTGTATAAATAAAGATGATTTGATTTTTTAATGCACTGCTGAACGCACTTAATGCCTAAAGTGTTTAAAACCTGCTTTGTAGTGTAGTTGTTCATCACCGAGCCTTGTTCCACTAAAAATATGTAAGTTGTAGTCATTTAATAATTCTAACTTGAACCAGGTCAGAACAGACCTGAAGAGAACATGAAAGGTAACATCAACAACTTATTTCTAATGGAGATCAACAACAGTTTATAGTGGAAAACAACTTGCAGCGCTACGTCTAAACTCCAGGGTGGAATCCTTCAGGCTTCAGAGGGCAAAAAGCCAACCCAGAGCAGCGCCTGCATCAGGTTCTTCTATCACGACTCTGTGGCAACTGAACCCAAATGTTCTAATGTGAAACTGTGTGACGATTTTGGCATTTTGATAAAGCAGTGAGCAAATAGTGAATCTGTCAATACAAAGCACGAGTGACGTTTCGCAGACCTCAATGTTTAGCTCAGTGTTTAAGATCAGCTGTTCCTCTTTGCTTCAGCACGCTGAGTGTTCCCGCACCAGTGGCTGCAGCTGTAGCTTTGGAAGTTAGAATAACCAGAATAACTAAGCGTTTACATTTATAGTCTATTTATAAAAAACATCACTGGATCCTGACGTATTAGCAAATTACAGGCCAATATCCAACCTTCCGTTTATCTCTAAAATTCTAGAGAAGGTGGTGGTGACTCAGTTACTGGAGCACCTGCAGAGGAACAGCCTGTTTGAGATGTTTGATTCAGGCTTTAGAGCTCACCACCGCACAGAAACAGCACTTCTTAAAGTTACTAATGATCTTCTTATAGCTTCAGATCATGGACTGGTCTCTGCTGGTTCTGCTGGACCTCAGTGCTGCTTTTGATGCAGTTGATCACAGCATCCTGTTACAGAGACTGGAACATGTGATTGGGGTTTAAGGGACAGCACTAGACTGGTTTAGATCGTATTTATCTGATAGATACCAGTTTGCTCATGTCCATGGCGTTTCCTCCTCATACAGTAGGGTTAGCCATGGAATTCCACAAGGTTCTGTACTTGGACTAATCCATTTTATCTTGTACGTGCTTCAGAGGAGACAGAGAAGTTAGTGAAGCTTCAGACCTGTCTTAAAGACATAAAGTCCTGGATGTCTTCAAATTTCCTCCTCCTTAACTCAGGAAAAACTGAGGTCATGGTGTTTGGTCCTGAACCTCTCAGGGATAGATTAGATCACATGATCACTCTAGATGGTATCTCATTAACATCTAGTCTCTGTGAGGAATCTAGGAGTAACTTTTGATCAATATCTCTCCTTCAACTCACACATTAAAACAGTCTCTAGAAGTGCCTTTTTTCATCTGAGGAACATCACAAAGATCAGGAAGCTACTGACACGGCCTGATGCTGAAAAGTTAGTCCATGCATTTGTTACTTCCAGGCTGGACTATTGTAATTCTTTATTATCAGGGTGTCCAAACAACTCTTTAAGAAGCCTTCAGCTGATCCAAAATGCTGCAGCCAGAGTTCTGACAGGTATTGACAAAAGAGATCACATAACTCCTGTACTGGCGTCTCTTCATTGGCTGCCTGTTAAATTTAGAATAATTTTTAAAACCCTTCTTTTGACCTACAAGGTCCTCAGAGGCCTAGCTCCATCCTACCTGGAGGAGCTAGTGATACCTTATCAGCCCAATAGACCGCTCCGCTCTCAGAATGCTGGTCTACTTGTGGTTCCCAGAGTCTCTAGGAGTAGAATGGGGGGCCGAGCATTTAGCTACCAGGCCCCCCTGCTATGGAACCAGCTCCCTGTCCAGGTACGGGAGGCTGACTCCATCGCTACCTTTAAGATCAGACTTAAAACCTACCTCTGAAAAAGCTTATTGTTAATTCTGTAGTTCCAGTTACTATCATAGATAGAAAAATTATCATACTTAGGGGGTCGTCTAATCATTAGGTCACATCTTAGCTATGCTGTTATAGGTCAAGGCTGCCGGGGTCCAGAAACATGATCACCTGGCAGGCCTCTGTCACCCCACTGGGTCATGGTTTCCTCTCCTCTCCTCTCCTCATCAAGTAGACTAGTCATGCTGATTCTGGTGTAGTTTTTCTTCTTCTTCATTTACAGGTATCGCCGCCTTCGGAGCTGCGTGATGACCTCCGGCCTTGCTGACCCACTCAGCCGGCGTTTTGCATAAATAGTGTATTTTTGTGTGTGTTCCTGTGCTCTGTGCCTCTCCTCTCCTCTCCTCTCCTCTCCTTCTCCTCTCCTTCTCCTTCTCCTCTCCTCTCCTCTCCTCTCTCTCTACCCAGCCAGCCATCAGCAGGAGGGTCCCCCTACAAGAGCCTGGTCCTGCTCAAGGTTTCTTCCTGTTAAAGGGGAGTTTTTCCTTGCCACTGTTGCTTGTCTGGGGTTAGGCCCTGGGATTCTGGAAAGCGCCTTGAAACAATTTTGATTGTAAAAGACGCTATAAAAATAAAGATTGATTTTGATTTGATTTGATTTAGGACCTGATTACCCTTCACTGTAGTGCACTGTGTAGCCTCTATACTGTTGCCCGTGCACTGTACTACTGCACAGAGGGTGGGCTCATTCTTACTTGGACCATGGAAGGTCATTACCCTGTAAATTCTATCCTTAAGTGTCTTGCTTGCTGATTAACATCTGGTGTGCAGCAGCGATTTGGTGTCTTCTGTGTGAAACACAAGTGTGAGCATACAAAAGACTACAACTTCTACACACACTTAAAGGTGTCTTTGGGCTTCACAGACAACCACAAAATCAAAAATAAATGCAATATTTGTGTAGCAGCTTCACATATCTGGATTTACACGTGTCTTTAAGTCATAGAACGCTCAATTCTGATTCAAGTTGTACAACAACAATTAATCAGTAGCACATGTGAGACAGTGTGTCTGTGATACTGGAGAACAAAGTGGAGCACAACACAGAACAATCATGTTTATCCACACTAAAGATGACTCCAGGGCACAAGGAGAAGTCTCTGGGAATTCTGGATGTTCCAGGGTGGCTTCAAACACAAGCTGTAAGACCACCAACAACACATGAGCAGCGGAGCGTGATCACGTGGGGGAGGGTCATGTAGAGGGAGAGGCAGAGGCAAAACGTCCACAGTAGGAGAGTCTCAATGTCTCACATCTCAATATGAGCTTCTTTGGGTGGTAAGGGGTCCCTTAAAGAGCCAGAGATGGTGTAGAGCCTGTAAGGACATGAAAACAGGAAGGACAACATCAGTGGGAGACCAATCAATCAATCTTTATTTATATAGCGTCTTTTACAATCAGAATTGTTTCAAGGCGCTTTACAGAATCCCAGGGCCTAACCCCCAACAAGCAACAGTGGCAAGGAAAAACTCCCCTTTAACAGGAAGAAACCTTGAGCAGGACCAGGCTCATGTAGGGGGACCCTCCTGCTGATGGCTGGCTGGGTAAAGAGAGAAGAGAGGAGAGGAGAGGAGAGGAGAGGAGAGGAGAGGAGAGAGAGGAGAGGAGAGAGAGGAGAGGAGAGAGGAGAGGAGGAAGAGGAAACCATGACCCAGTGGGGTGACAAAGGCCTGTCAGGAGACCCCAATAAAGATAAAATCTGTCGTTTTGGTCAAATCTAACAAACACGAGGACACATAGAAACACCGGTTTCGCCGGTGTACTTCCGCCTTCATCAGAGGTGTCACTAAGAGGAAATGGGATGTGTGCAGCAGCTGATGGTTGCTGAGGTGCTGTCGGCCTGTCACTCGTGCCCACCAGCCCTGGATATATGTGGTTTCTAAGTTACTACGCTTCCACGATCCAGTGTTGGTGTCTAGTATCTGTACGGATGGATTTGAGCATTTCCAGGTGATGTGGTTGTCTTGTTTGTAGCGATTGCTGTTTTTCATGTTTTCTTGTAGCACTTATTGTTTCCCTGACCTTGTCTGTCTTTTGTTCACCTCCTGTTCATATTCTGTTTGATGTTCTTGTGTATTTAGTGAACACCCTGTTTCATCCACGTACAAGAGACACATTTTTGTGTTCTATTTTGTCTTTGGGACATACTAAATCTTGTCTGTTTTATGTAATGTGTGACTGGGGTGTTGATAGATGTTTGTTCACTGCCCTTAACCCACTGTTGAATACAGGACCTTTGAAACATGTCAGGTATGTGGAAACAAATTACCCAAACATCTGACACGAAGGAAGAGAAGTAAAAGCTACTGAAGAAAATAAGCGTAATGACCATTGTTGGATTACTATGTTAATGTGTTGGAGAATCATGTGTCAAAACGCAAGAAACAAAAATGTTTGAATCTCTGCTGCCGTGATGAAGGAATTATACCAACCAGCCTAAATATCAAGAACCAGAAGACTTCATGAGCTTCTTCACTGATAAAGTTCTAGCTATCAGAGAAAAAGCTAACCAGGCCATCCCAAAAACTGGATCATCACCAGATGTGCTGACTGTGGGAACATACAGGTTCTCCAACGAGCCCTTAAACTACTTCAGCCCTATATATTTTTCTGAGGCGTCTTCGCTAATTCAGAAATCCAAGACCACCACGTGTCTTTTAGATCCCATCCCAACACACCTGTTGAAGGATGTTTTACCAGTGATAGGCAGTTCTATCCTGGACCAGATCAATGGTTCTTTAGTGACAGGTTATGTACCCCGGTCCTACAAGGTGGCAGTGATTAAGCCGTTGCTTAAAAAACCATCACTGGATCCTGACGTATTAGCAAATCATAGGCCGATATCCAACCTTCCTTTTATCTCTAAAGTTCTTGAGAAGGTGGTGGTGACTCAGTTACTGGAGCACCTGCAGAGGAACAGCCTGTTTGAGATGTTTCAGTCAGGCTTTAGAGCTCATCACAGCACAGAAATGGCACTTCTTAAAGTTACTAATGATCTTCTCATAGCTTCAGATCATGGACTGGCCTCTATGCTGGTTCTGCTGGATCTCAGTGCTGCTTTTAATACAGTTGATCACAGCATCCTGTTATAGAGACTGGAACATGTGATTGGGATTAAAGGGACAGCACTAAACTGGTTTAGATCATATTTATCTGACAGATACCAGTTTGCTCATGTCCATGGTGTTCACTCCTCATACAGTAGGGTTAGCCATGGGGTTCCTAAAGGTTCTGTACTTGGACCAATCCTTTTCACCTTGTACATGCTTCCCTTAGGGAACATTAATCGGCAGCAGGGGATAAATTTTCATTGTTATGCTGATGACACTCAGCTTTATTTATCCATGAAACCAGAGGAGACAGAGAAGTTAGTGAAGCTTCAGACCTGTCTTAAAGACATAAAGTCCTGGATGTCTTCAAATTTCCTCCTCCTTAACTCAGGAAAAATTGAGGTCATGGTGTTTGGTCCTGAACCTCTCAGGGATAGATTAGATCACATGATCACTCTAGATCAGGGGTGGGGAACCTCCGGCCTCCGGGCCGTATACGGCCTACGAGACCATTTCTACCGGCCCGCAACGCAATAAGATTTTTAGATTTTATATGTGCACTTATACAGTGGGACCGTTCGCTAAACTCCGCGAGCTGCGAGTAGCAGCGGTAGCGTATTTTTGCCTTTCGTATCATGAAATTTCTTTCGTAACAAGATGAAATATTTTCCCGTTTTCTGAGATAAAACAGACGGTTATGTTATGTCCGAGTCAAGGTCAGGATCAGTGAACACAGCATGTGATGTACGTAGTGGGCTGGACTGATTGACACGGACGAATAATGCCTAGCGAAACACGCTAAACTCTATGAGTTGAAAGGACAGATGAGTTTGGATAAAATTAACGCTCTTCGCCGGAGTTTGGAGGCTCAACAAGCAGCTTTCACACGACCATGTACCGAATATTACGCGTGCAAGTTTTGTGGTGAGTGAATTAATAGCCACGAAGCTGAAACCTCACGCTGAAGGAGAGTTCGTGAACGTGCCTCGTAGCCGCCGCTGAGGCGATCGCACCGGACAAAGTAAAATTGTTTCAAAGCGTGAATTTGTTTTCGTGAATAACTACTGAACTAAGACATATATTGTTATGATTCCAGTGGCTAACGGTATGTTTTTATGGTCAAGGAATCTAAATATGTAGTCAAAGTATATGTGGGACTAATATTTATGGTGGAAATCACAATATGCCAGAATTGTTGCGCTTGGCGGAGGTCTGCGCTCTCCGAGTGCTTTCTAGTTGTTGTTGTTATTATTATTGTCTATCTTTCTTCATTTATTTTCTTGATTATCTTGTTGTATTGCAGTTTTTGTGAGTAGAGGCCTCGAACAGGCCCTTACGGGTCTCTTGCCTCAACTCTGCACCTCTTTTTATTGTTTTGTATGATCATGAAAACATATTTTACTTGTCATTTTATTCTATTTTTTTGGTGATTTTATATGCATGTGTGCTAAATAAATAATTCAAACTCAAATGCAGCAATCATGAGACTTAGTAACACAGTGGTTATAGACTTTTTTTTTTTTTTTGCATCCCTGGGTATGTGTTCATAATAGTATGGCCCTCGGAGGACTTTATAAAAATTGAAATGGCCCTCGATATGAAAAGGGTTCCCCACCCCTGCTCTAGATGGTATCTCATTAACATCTAGTCTCTCTGTGAGGAATCTAGGAGTAACTTTTGATCAAAATCTCTCCTTCAACTCACACATTAAAACAGTCTCTAGAAGTGCCTTTTTTCACCTGAGGAACATCTCAAAGATCAGGAAGCTACTGACACGGCCTGATGCTGAAAAGTTAGTCCATGCATTTGTTACTTCCAGGCTGGACTATTGTAATTCTTTATTATCAGGGTGTCCAAACAACTCTTTAAGAAGCCTTCAGCTGATCCAAAATGCTGCAGCCAGAGTTCTGACAGGTATTGACAAAAGAGATCACATAACTCCTTTACTGGCGTCTCTTCATTGGCTGCCCGTTAAATTTAGAATAATTTTTAAAACCCTTCTTTTGACCTACAAGGTCCTCAGAGGCCTAGCTCCCTCCTACCTGGAGGAGCTAGTGACACCTTACCAGCCCAATAGACCGCTCCGCTCTCAGAATGGGGGGCCGAGCATTTAGCTACCAGGCCCCCCTGCTATGGAACCAGCTCCCTGTCCAGGTACGGGAGCTGACTCCATTGCTACTTTTAAGATCAGACTTAAAACCTACCTCTTTGAAAAAGCTTATTGTTGTTAATTTTGTATTTCCAGTTACTATCATAGATAGACAAATTATCATACTTAGGGGGTTGTCTAATCATTAGGTCACATTCTAGCTATGCTGCTATAGGCCAAGGCTGCCGGCGTCCAGAAACATGATCACCTGACAGGCCTCTGTCACCCCACTGGGTCATGGTTTCCTCTCCTCTCCTTTCCTCTCCTTTCCTCCTCCTCATCAAGCAGACTAGTTATGATGATTCCTGTGTAGTTTTTCTCCTTGTAGTTTTTCACCGCCTTTCGGAGCTGCATGATGACCTCCGGCCCCACTGACACGTTGTATAGTGTATTTTTGTGTGTGTTTCTGTGCCTCTCCTCTCCTCTCCTCTCCTCTCCTCTCCTCTCCTCTCCTCTCCTCTCCTCTCCTCTCCTCTCCTCTCTCTTTACCCAGCCGGCCATCAGCAGGAGGGTCCCCCTACATGAGCCTGGTCCTGCTCAAGGTTTCTTCCTGTTAAAGGGGAGTTTTTCCTTGCCACTGTTGCTTGTCTGGGGTTAGGCCCTGGGATTCTGGAAAGCGCCTTGAAACAATTTTGATTGTATAAGACGCTATATAAATAAAGATTGATTTGATTTGATTTGATTTGATTTGATTTGATTGATTTGATTTGATTTGATTCGATTTGATTTGATTTGATTTGAACCAGATCTGAACCTGACCGAGGAACCAACCGCAACAGGTTGAGGGTGGCTTTGGTCAACACCGTGATGCACAACATACAAAATCAATAACCTGGAAACGCAATTCCAACACAAATTGGAGGAGTTTGAACGATCGATTCTCCTTCAATAAAGGAACCAAGGAAGCATTAAAACAACACCTGTACAGCATCCATGAGGGTGAGTACGTAAAAAAAGGGTGACACGTTCCCAAATGAAACACCTAATGGCCAAGGGAAGAGACAAAACAGACCGTTACACAATAACACAATCCTACTCCACACATGATAATATGAAAAACAAATGAAAGACATGCTCTGAGAATGAAACACACAAGTCCCAAATAAAGCTCAAGACGATGCTTAAGTCGCGATTTAACGACAATAAAATGGACAAACATAGAATCCCCTCATCCCAACTGCACTAGCATCACCCCTGGATCTATGGCACAACAAAAACACACAAACCTGGAGCTCTGCTAAATCCCACAGTTGACAGTATCTGTTCAGTAACACAAAACATCTCCAAATCCCTCGCAGAGATTTTGAAACCCCTCCTAGGGAGCACAGACCAGCACTGTGAAAATACAAAAGAACTAAAGAACATGAAAGTGAATGAAAATGAGATATTCATATTGAGAGAAATCGTTGCTCACCCCGGTCGAAGCCGCATTACAAATCACACACAAACATCTCCCAGCTGCTGCGCTTTGTCGCCACATCCACTTACTTGCAATTCCGTAACGTCACATACAAACAGAAGGAAGGCTTTGCTGTGAGGGACCGGCTGGCGACAATTATGTAGGGATTACATCTGCACCCGAGCACTGCCGGCCAACCCTGCGGAAGCCCTTCGTCAAGAACATACTAGAAAAAGTCAAACCAAGGCACACGCAGAAGATAAAAGACCACTTTATCGCCATGGACAAACTAAATCCACCCATGATAAAGAAACCACCCCATCCATTTGCACAACAATGGCAGGATAAAAATAAAAAAACTACAGAAACCTCACTCACACAGCCCAATTACTACAATAGACAACAGAGCATCCCATCATGAACAAACTGTCAGTTGTAACAACATCCTGCGAGAGCGACTTTAGTCAAAGAGAGGGACAGAAAAGAAGAAGAAATTAACCGCTCAACTGGGCAGCGAGGATAAACACAACACAAAATACAAACTAAGAGGCTCCCGCACATCAGGGGCGTCACACAACACAGGACAGTGATCAAACATCACATCAGCACGTCAGTCAAACCTGACATCATCAAACTAACATGACTTTTAGTACGTCCCAGAGACAAGGCGCAAAGTCATGTATGAGATACCATGATATCACACCCGGGGGAAACAGGAAGTTTGCAAAAAAAAAAGCCATATAAGAGTGAAAAGGAAACAAACAAGAAACAAAGCCAGACAACATGAAGACGGAAGTACAGCGTGGAAACCTGTCAGGTATATTTGGAATAAATTCCCTACGTGTGTGACACAAAAGAAAGGATCAAAAATACACCCAGTGAACATTACTGGATTGTTTACCTTGACTTTCTAAAATGGATGCGTTCCTTCAGGGCTTTGCAGCAGGAGAAATTAGTGCAAGATGTCTTCACGTCCACCACCTGGTAAATGATGGGGTTGTACATGGCCGAGGACTTGGCCAGCAGTGTCGGGATGACAGAGACTGGGATAGGCACAGAGTCTGGCTCTCCGAACGCAGATACCACCGATACCACTGCATAAGGAATCCAGGCGATCAGGAAGCCTGCACAGATCAGCATCGCCACCTAGGATGGGACACAAGTCACCCGTTTGTCCCCCTCAGTAGGGCCCGTCGTCTTATTTCTCTCACTCTACTTTTCACCTCACCTTTACCCTCTCAACCCACCTTTGTGAGTTTGATTTCTAGGTCGTGGCTGTTCCTGATGCGGGCGTCAAAGTGGGAAATCTCCTTTGCGGAGGATTTCACTTTGAAGATGATCATGACGTAGGAGAAGACGATGATGCCGGTGGGGAGGATGAGGCAGAAGAAAAGGATGGCCATGACAAAGCTCTGGCCCGACACAGAGGCCTGGGCCAGCCACCAGTCTAATGTGCAAGAGGTGCCAAAAGGCTCTGGGGCGTAGCTGCCCCAGCCGACCAGGGGCATGGTGGCCCAGAACGCTGCGTACGCCCACACGGAGGCTAAGCAGAGGAAAGCATGGTGGCGCTTTAGCCACGTACCTGGGATCATGGGAAAGGAGAGAAAAACTGTAGTCATGGGATTTAACAGGTTGGTGCAACATTTAAAGTAAAACTGTATATGATTAACAACACACATTAATTACACGACCTACCATATCGGAGATGGCAGATCTTCAGATACCGGTCCAGACTGACCACCGTCATCGTGATGAGGCTCCCACAGCCAAAGAAGAACCCCGCCCAGCCGTAGAAACGGCAGCCCTCCCAGCCAAACAACCAGCGGTGTGACAGGCTGGACACAATGAAGAATGGCTTTCCTGTCACTGGGTGGATGGATAGGAGAATGGGAAGAGGGGGGAGGAAGAGGACAGAAGAGGACCAATCTTTACTCATCTTGGATGGAAATTAACATTCACCCAACAAGAAAAGTGTAGGGAAACCTGACACATGATGACAGCCATAATTATTTGTTGCTGATGAAGAAACCTGGCTCAGAACATGTTCCTCTGCTAATGGCATAAAGTGCCCTTTTAATATTAGCATTTTATTGTGACAGCCAGAAAAAAGTTAAAAGGAATGTCCCGACTACTGTCCCGTGAGAAAAGCCTGTCTCCGATTTCTTCTGATTCAAAAAAGGAAAGCGGGGGCATGCTCTTCTCAGGGGACATTAGGGACATTACATCATTGCTTGAAAACATCTAGAAAGTGGACAGAAGGGGGACTCAAAATAAATAATGCTTCAGTCGCAGAACGAATTCAGTTTCACCTGGAATTAGTGAATTAAAACATTCTATCCGAAGCTGTTTGGATACTCAACGGGATCACACGTTTGCAGATGACAACAGGAACAGAAACGATGCGCTCGGCCAACCAAACAGGGGCTGTTCTCTGTTAATTTTAACTGCAGCAGGTGGGGCACAGGCACAGAAAAAAAAGCCAAAACATCATGATTCATATTTCAGCCAAGACTTCAGTCAAACAAGGTTCTGTACAAACCTTCGCAGAGGAAATTTAATGAGGGCTTCTCCTTTCAGCTCTGGGCAAAACTTTGTTCTATTTGTGAGCTGTAAAAAGCCATTTTTACCTGTCAAAGTTCCAGACTCTCGTATACTTTCTGCTGACATTAGAGATGCACAGATCTGTGACTCTTTATGACTCTGAAGGTGAAGCTGAAACCCAGCAAAGTCAATGCTGTAAATATGATAACTATCAGCAGCAATGGTCACATCTCTTGATCCCTAATAAAAAAATCCAGGAACAGATCCTTAAAGTTTCACATCTCTCAAGGCCTCTCTAATAGTTCAATATTCAGTTTGTCGGGCGCAGGGCTCTTGGTTCGAGCTCCAGCACAGACAAAACATGGAAGGTGTTCTGGTAGTAGGGGACTGTGCCAGGACAACTTCAGAGCACCACCGAGGTGCCCTTGAGCAAGGTACCGAACCCACAAATGCTCATTTAGGACCCTGCGATAAACTGGGGACTCATTCAGGAGGGGGACCTGCCTTCACCCATTGTGTGCCCTCCCCGTGACCCTGAAAGAGATAAAGCAGTTAAGAAGATGAGAATATTTTGTTGAGTGACTGATCAAGGTGAAAGGTCATGACCCAAACAGATGGTCTTTGGAAGGCATCACTCAAATGATTAGCCGACCTCTTTTATCTGATCGGGTCTCATCTCAGTAATGGACAGTAGTCATATGTTGATGAATGGTTTTGATCAAGCAGGTGTGTCTTCTGGATCATCCCAAAGCAGATAATCACCTCTTCTAGCTTGAAAAGGGTAAAATGTTAGATGATTGCAGCCATATTCATCAGTTTTTTCCAACCTTCATTGTAAAGTTTGTCTTTGCCTATCGTCAGCTCACCTAGAACAGGACTCAAGAGGATTACGGCGCTGTAGCAGATGGTATTATCTCGTATTAGTTACAATTTTGTGAATTACACTTTGTGATAAATCTGTTTTGAACTGGCTCCACAGGGTTCATCTGAACGATATCTGTCATTATGATTAACTCTTCTTCCTCCTCCCAGTTGCCAGACTGCACGCCAGACATCAGTAGCTACACATGAAAAAGAAAACCACCTACTATAGTGATGCAATAAAGCTAGCTATAGACTGGGCTGGCAAACACACACGGTGTCGTTGCTGTTGATAAAATGGGCCGAGGGCATTACGTCTGTGTGTGACAGGCAGATGTAAATAAGGCATTTCCTGAGAAGTAGGATCCTGCTTAGTATTTATCACCCTCAGAGGGCTGATATTAGAAAGAAAAATCACCACCGAATCATCTGAATGCCAGCAGAGGGTCAAACACAGGAATCACCTGACCAGTATGAAATGCAGAAATCTTAAAAGCCCGCAGCAGCAAAAGGATCCATCAAAGTCCTGGATCAATTAGCAATCACTGGCAGCATTTGCCAACATTAAAAATAGGGCCAGGCCTGTTTCCTTAACCAGGTTCCTTATTTTGCTATTTCCAGGGGTCTGGGAAGGGAATCTAAATTCAGTCCTATATAATTAACTAAATACTGATATTTCCTCCTAAAAAGGCTTCAAGCACAAGCAGTTGCTGGCATATTCAGACAAAACCAAACCATCTTTAACCGTTGACCGCTCAACACATCAAAAAACCCTTTCAAACAGTCGCCATAATTAGCTCAGTGTGGACTCGGCACTGGTGGAGAAATCTGATTTACGCTCATATGTCAGCATGCTGATTTCCTGGGTCCCAGTATTCTTTTTTTATGTGAACTTTATCAGTGTAATTATGTTGAAAACACTGGAAATCTGCTATTTTAGTGAAACAATTTTGTTTTGCTGAGGGAACATACACAGACCCACACAAGGATGGAGGGGGGTGGGGGGGCTTAAATGGATATTGAATGGATACTGAGGTCAAAGGTCACTACCTTGAGTCAGATTCTGATTGATTGAGATTCTCTAAAACACCCTTGTCAGCATAATAGGATTATAATGGCCATTCACAAAAGGCGCACATAAAGACTCATTCTAAAAATATCTCTGAATGCAGAGCTGATGTGGATTCTGAGTGATTAGGTATTGAAAGGTTATTGGTTGTGATGTGGCTCACGGTTAGCATCAACCTTTGACAGCTATATATCTCATCTCTCGTCCCGGTGCACATATGGGTTTACAGCTATATATCTTTCTTCATTTAAACAAAAAATAAGAACGACATAAAGCAGAAAAAAAGTCCAGTCATGAGCCATTAGTTAGAGCTCGTTCAAGACATAATTTGTGGATGTCTTAAACTGTTCTTTTGGCTCATGATTACCAGGAATCAAAGCCTTTTCTGTCTGATTGCATCAGCTTTAGACAATATCGTTTTATGGAAGACGCCGTGTGTGTTCAACACACTAATCTTGCATATACACCGACATCCTCACACACTCACTATTTTGCTCCTTTCACTTGCACATATGAGAGTGTAGTCACTAAATTATCAGTTCCTTTTTGGTTTTTATTTAATTTCAAACACTTTTCAGAAAAGTCACATTTTCATTCTGAGATGAGCAACTTAAGGACAATACTAAGTCCTAAATACGTAGGCCACAGGCCATCAGAGAAACTGGTTTGTCTGGTTGTTGTAGTAGCAATATAGTGTCATTAGTTTAGCTATTTCAATAAAGTCAAACCTCACACACACGCACGCACGCACGCGCACACACACACACACACACACACACACACACACAGTACTACAGCCAACTCATGACTATACTGCCTCACACACACATGACTGTATACAGTACTCTCATACTTGGGTAATAGAATAGCGAGTGTGTGAGTATAGTGGTGTACATGCAAGATTATGAGTGTGTGTAAGACAAAGCGTGAATAATTTGCTAGGTGAAGACAGCATATCTGTCTCTGCAGAGGGAGAGACCACAACAGTCTGGTCAAAGCTGCAATTTGCAGGGCTCAAGAGCCTTTTGGAGTGTGTAATATCGTGCAAGACAAACAAGAACTGAGACTCAAGAAGGTTTTTTCAAAATAATGAATACAATTTTTTTTTAAAGAATAATACATTTCAGGATTGCAGAGAAACTGTTTAAAATGAACAACACTTAAAATACTGATATTAAAAAAACAATATCAAACCGGTGAGGATCTTTTGTGGTGAGGCTGCAAAAGACTGTTTTCGTGAGGTAAACAATGATTTTGGCTGCCCAAACCCTGCTTGAAAACTGTGTAAGGAGAGCATTTATGGTGGCACTGACATGCTTGATTGACTTCCAGTTTATTTTCTATTCTCTCTTTGCACAAAAGAGAAAAATATTCACAAAGAAAGGACAGATATGTTACTGAATAATTAAATATCAATAACAGGAAGCACACGGTAGCACTGATGAGACAAGATGAATCTCTGAATCTATCTGCTTATATTATTCATAACCTACATGACTTGGGTCTATTACTTAAGTCCTCCAGAGCTACGGGAGCTTTATTTAACCGTCTCAATGATTGAAGTGACCTTTATATGTGGAAAAGTTTCTTGTAATGTCATGTGTAAAGCAGTGACAGAGTGAACATATACTGTAACACTGTAAAGGTCAAAGGATTCCCCTGATGTCAAATAAATCAGTGAAAATAAGTCTGAAATAAGTCATCTGTGAAAAAGGGATGATTGAAGCCTGAAACACAGAGAATATGGCCCTAGCATGTTGAGGCAAGGGCAAAGCTAAAGTCCCACATCTATACCATCTTACTGAGGTCTCACCACACGTGTCCACAAATCCAGCACAATTATATTTGGAGTCTGGATCCACGGGATATTCAGGGATGTTTATCACAGAATGTGATGAGGGATTGAACATGCAAGACAAAGATTCACAAGTCCTCTGTCTACCCCCTCCCCAGGGTGCCGCCTCTCTCATCTTTTGTTCTCCAAACATTTCCTGTGCAGCAAACCTGTGTGCGCTTCAGTGGATGGACAAATTCCTCATTCAGCCCAGCACTGGGGGGGTTCCAAATGCCACTCTCAAGTTGTACTTTCTGACTTGGTCCTCTGTTTAGTCTCTTATAAGCTTCCAAATAGTTGACCTGGAGCTTTCAATCTGAATTCCTGCTCTGCCTCCCTCAGTTGCCTTGAAATATTGAGTCACTATAAATCCAGACGACTCCCAGTTCTTCTTTTTATCCTTCCCCTTCCACTACCCTTGCCTTGGACGCCGCTTAGAGACAACTACGACGTTGGCTGTTACAGTGCAGTGAATTTGCAATCGGTGTAGCTTTTATTAGCTGCAGATGATTTTAAAATATAACTAACAATTTAAAATGGCTAAATATTCGTGTGCAGTGCCTGAGGATCAATTACAGTGACATACTTCCTTCATCTGCCCACACTGCAGCATCACGTCAGTGGGCGCGGTGTAGTGGGAAAAAATTCTCTACCCCTTCATTTCAAGTAAGGTCTTGTTTGTCTTCATTCCAAGGGCTGTGTAGCCCTGACGCTTAGCAAGATCAGTTAGCCCTACGGAGAACTGGGACACCCCTTCGCTCATTTGTGCACGATTGATCCCATACCTGAGATGCCAAAGTCAAAGATGGCTAGGTTCAGCGTCATGAGCTCCGGAGGCTTGAGCTTGGTCTTTCGTTTGAAGGTCATATAAAGGACGTAGCCATTTCCCGTGGCAGACATTAATCCTGGAAGACAGAGAGAGTCTTAGACAGCAGCCGCTATCACCGTGTAGCTGTAAATAAACACAGAGCAGCCGTCACATAAGGGGTTAGCAACCGTAATCCACCAAACGCTGCATCACAATCACTGGCACACTGGATGGATGGATGGATGGATGGATGGATGGATGGATGGATGGATGGATGGATGGATGGATGGATGGATGGATGGATGGATCTATTCCCCCTTCCAGGTCCCAGATGTCCTTCATAAATCAATAATCCATATCTTAATCATGAAAAAGAGGAGGAGACTAACAAACTACCGGTTACATTGTTTACCTAGCAACATGCTAGTAACTGCCTGATAATAATGATCCGACCCCATCGTAGCAGAGAATGGGAAGAGGGGGTCCAGGTGCATGTTGCCAGAAAATACTGGGTCCCATGGCAAAAGGGGGGAGGGGAGTCTTAAGTTGAAGATGCATATAAAATGAACGAGACCTCCAGATTTGGCTAAAATGGCCGGAGTTACTTTAGTAGCGATAGAACTGCATGAAGCCTCGTTAGGATACTCACCTTAGAGGAAGTAGGTGCCCCATTGCTGCCATGCACCCCCCCCCCAAAAAAATACATTAAAATGTTAATATTAAATATTGGAGCACCCTGAGGCCACTAAAGCTCCAGCGATCACCAGTAGGGTGCTCCTTGATGCCCTCCTGCCCTCATGTTAGGCCAGATATCATCTACACTTCATCTGTTTTGATGTCCTGCTGTGTTCTCACACTCACACTCAGTCATGTGTCTGCAGGCTGCAACTGACCTATTGATCTTTACGAACCCCTCAGCCCACCACTTAAAGATATCGCGCCATCTATGCTACACGCTAGGATTACGATTAAAAGACAATGTAAAGAGCTCCATAGAATCTGTCGAGTAACCTCTTGGCCCATTTATAAAATATAACACCACACATAGCTCCTTGTCTTTTCTAATCATTTGTAAATGATTGATCTAAGTAGCTCATTTAGACTCTAAATGAGAGTTAAAGTTAAAGTGGTTCCTAAATTCTTTTACTTGAGGATTGCTGATGATATTGAGATTTTCTTAACCATAAAACAGGCTGTTAACCTTCTTCATGACAGTGAGTGCACTAGAAAATGGTAACTTAATGACCTTTGTTGACAGCTGTAGTGGTTTCAATACAGTTATTGTGAATTTGTTTTGCTCTGCAGCAGCGTGAAGAACACGTGAGACTTGAAATGAGCACAGCTTCTGCACAGAGAGCTGCTTTTCTCTCCAAACATGCAACAGCAGTTCCCCAGCATCCGTAACCTTCAAAAACCAATGAAACAATAAAGAACTGGCCCTGACCGATGCAGGGATCTGGAAGAAATCATTAGTCATGCTGCTGTTTGTATGGTGAGAATTTTGTTTTACATGTTTGTTTTTTTTAATAGCTACACATGACCTCTCCTGTACTGACTGATCTGATCTAATATGCTGAATGTGGCACAAAAAAAGCAAAATTAAAGAAAAAGGACAGCGTAAAGGCCTTTTTTTCCTGGCCTCTACAAAGATCCAAGATTATATCTGTCCAGGGAAGAAACATCTCTGGTGGAATGCAATGTGTAAATTGACATGTGACAAATGTTTACAGCAAATATTTGACAGCAAAAATGTTTAAATGTCCAACTGTACATTCTGGCCCGTCAGCTGCTTCTCATTCCCGAGGTTTTTGCTGCAGAATTATATTTTCTTCTGACTAACCCAGATTCTTTTCCAATACTCAGTGGCCACCAGAAGGAAAAGTGGCTAATTAAACCGATAAGTGAGACAATGAGAGTACTGTATTGGTCCTCATTTCCAGGCACGCACATGATCTGCTGAATAATATTTAAAGCATAGGTAGAGCTTCTTTTTGGTTTCATTTATATCACCACAGTTTCTCATTTCTTCCTCAAACGCTCAAAAATGATCACTGACAGAGATTTTAATGACTAAAGTTAGTTAGAATCCTCACGGACATCTAAGCACAATAATCAGCCACTTTTATTTTAAAAAGTAAGACAATGCAAATATTGATATTGATAATTCATTATGATGCATACTTGCTGCTTGTGTGTGTGTGTGTGTGTGTGTGTGTGCCTAGAGTGGGTGATCCCAGCAAGACAGCAGTGTGAGTGTGATGTGTAATGTGTGTCCCAGTGTGAGATTCGGCTGAGACACTGTTAACAGACGACTGTTGTGTTGATAATTAAGCTCCTTCAAGGTAATTAGGATCATTAAGACTGTCGGCCGACGTGTTTCTTCTTAAGCTCAAACACTTTTGCTCTTTTGAGCCAATGCAGATGAGGTGATGATGAATTCTGCACTTTGGAGGCGTTTAACTCACTGTTTGTTAATATGGGATGTACGTGCACTACCTACAGTGTTGGAATTGATTCATCTCAAGTGAATCATCCAACAAAAAAAATGTTATAAAACTAGTTTCTCAGCCTATAATTGATCCCTGAATATTCGCCATGACCCATTTTTCCCCAGGCGGCTCCAAAATCAGCAAACTCCAGATAAAATAATGATTTATTTCTGATGAGACAAAGACGAGACTGTTATGAGGGCCGAAGTGGATGTGACTACTCCTGAACCTTGTGTTTCTTCCGCAGTTTAAAAACACAGCCATTCCTCTATTTCAATACTTGCTAATCGCTCTTTACTTTAATTTTGATTTGTCTGCTTTCACAGCCTCTTCCAGCCATTCTACCGTACATTTGCTACAATATGATTAACACATTATCTTTACACTGTCGAGTAGGTCAGAAATCCTAAATCCTATTGATCCGAAGTCTGTAGATCCCAACTCCTGGGATCCATTATATTCCTAAATCAGTTCCCAGTATTCCAGCAGCATTTTATTCACTACCTAAACTTAATCCTGCCGTTCATTCATTCATCCCTTTTCTACAACCACATTTAAGGACACCAGCGCCACATGGACACACTTTTGATCATTCACATGTTTGCGCAGGTTTTGATCACACACACGCACACACACACACACCAGTTTGGCTTGATTCTCCGTTGTGTGACTCCTGTTGTCTGTTCAGTTGAGCACAATCCCATTTCTGACAATAATCTAGTTTAGATCAGTGTTAATTTACTGTAAATTAAAAGTAATCTGCTCCATTCCATCTCATTCTCAAACATCAAGAACCCTGATCACCACCTCTTTCATGTGCAATTAACAACCCAATAAAGTCCATTTAACCCATCATGACCTGGTATCCAATGACCCTATTGGACTCCACATTCTGCCACTTCTTTTGATTAAACAGGTCTAACGGTAAAGTATCTGCACCACCTCCACATACTGAACAATAAGGAAGCCATTTTGATATAAACATTTATTATTCTAATTTCATAAAGTCTGTAATTCAAGGGAACACTATTTTGCATAGGTGACTGTTCTTAACACTTTCCTCTCATATATACTCACTCCAATTTATCAATTTGTGAGCTTTTCTTTTTTACCTCCATAGCTAAATATCAATTATTCTAAAAAGATTTTTTTTAAATTTCCCAGAAACATTTAGTTCCTGTATTTATCCACATGATGGCACACAAATAGTAGTCACAAATGGTCTTCTGATGGCAGCAGATTGGACTCACCACATTTATCCTCCACTTAGCTGCAGCGTTCTACACGAGCTTTCATGCAGCGCTCTCACCTCACACCTCGCTGGCTGTGCTGTCAAGAAAACACTGGCAAAAAATTCCATTTTAGAAAACAATGGATTCAGAATCGTACTCAGAATCCAGGAGCAGCAATTAGATGTTGAGATGATATGTGCGCCCTACATCCTCTGATGAATGTCATCACCATCATCCACATCGGCGCTGCGCCATCGTGGAAAAGGGTGTGACGAGTTCTTCTCAGCACCAGCCGAGCCAGGTACCTTTGGATGGCTCCTGGAGGTGTGGACAGCCCTTTAAAGATAGGCCTTCCTCAACCGTCCTTCACTGCCACCACACCAGTCATGCTGGGGATGCTGCAGGCAGCACAAGGTTTTCCACAGCATGCATAGAGGTGGACTCCTGGACGCCATTTTGTAGGACTCCTGCAGAGCTGCTCCTGTTCAGACAGCAGATAGCAGTCATGCTGCTACACTGTTGCCGTCCGTTGGACCCAGTGGAGGGTCCTGGAGGCTGCAGATGCCCCCTGAGGCTACCACACACAACAGCCCTTTACCGTTACCTCTTACAGTGGTGTCCCCCAGCTGTGTCTGGGGGCTCCAATTCTTTTCTATCATTTACACATTACCCATCTGTGATCCTTTTGATCCTCAGCTCTCCTGTACCAAAGGCATCATCAGTCAGATGACAACTATAACACAAGCTGATACCCACCTGTCACTTCACGTAACCTAGCAACCACATCCTAACAGTAACATTCACTTAAGCACAAGTCAGCACAAAGTCTTGAAACTCGGTCATTTTTTTAATGAGTGCAGTTCTGACTCACTAGATTAGCTCTCTGGCCCTAAAAGCTGTGTTTTCATGGACACGAGTCTATTGGAGCAACAACTGCAGGGTTTCAAATGTAATTTCTGACCTTTTTTTTTTACAGTGTAATTGCTATTCTAAGCACGTCGGTGTCTGATTATTATTCTCTGTTGAGTAAATTAAACCCTGGAGGTGTTAAAATCACTGTGATGAGGTATTTCCTCCTGGAGGTCTTCAGGAACAGACCACATTAGCATTAAGGGTTTACAGTGCAAACACAGCTGGTTTCTCTCTAAGAGCACAAATTAAACCACAATGCAGGATTTCCATTCACTGACCTATGATACAGATGTATAAGGCTGCTACAATATCAGCTTCCTTGGAGAGTCTGGAGGCAAATGGGTCACCTCGGAGGAGGTAATGAGGAACGTATGAAGAGTGCGTCCAGGTCTCGTTCTCCATCACTTCCATCGGAACTTCCTGAGGAGTCAAAGAAAAGAGCCAAACAGTGAATTCTTCTTTCACAGACGGAAAGCAGACCAAACATGCCCAAAACTAGGAGTAGTTAAGAGGACTTTCTACAATTACAATTACAAACAACAACGCTTTGGTGCAATAATTGACAAGATCACAAGCACCGAGGTTGCCATCAGAAAGCCAGTGTTGCATGGGTCCAGGACTTTTTGGATCCGATCCATTGATCACACAATAATAGCAAGGTTGCATCGGGCTCCCTTACTGTCACTGTGAGCACAGAGCGCAGCTTCACGAGTGTTTGTTCCATCCAGCTGAATACCAATAAAAATGTGATTTGAGAAACATGTCGGCGAAGGACGAGGAGAGTCTTGGCTCAAGAGAATTGAGCCTGTTAGCCGCTGATGGACCTGGACGACTGCGACCCTTCACTGAAGCGTTTCTACGGAAACTTGCGACTTGTGCAGGCATTCAGAAGACCTGCTGGAAATGTGCCGGGATCAAAAAACAAAGTCCAGTTGAATTCTCTGAAGCCAAGATCGACTTTAGAAGCAACACATTTGGGAGGAGCTGTGACCGATGTGGGGTTTATGTATCACATTTATTTTCATGTATGACTTCCAAACCGACGGGAAGTTTCTGGTCTTATTCCATGACAGATGGTAAACTGTCACTCAGGAGGCTGCGTTCTAATGTGGGTGGGCAGCACAGAGTCCTGCGGGTCACCAGTGACACCAGGGTTGTCAGCGTCCCCACAGATCCCATATTTGCACAAAACCTATTCTCAGCGCACTCCTCATATACATTCAGGCCACGTCCCAACCTTAATCCAGCAGAATCTCTGACTACAGATCCCAGAGCAATCGGAAAAATCCCAGAATATTCCTGTGGTACAGTATGTTTGTGCGGACAAAATTTATTTGCATATTAACAACTAAACTTCAATAGATGGGCACTTGAAAACTACAAGCCTATTGAACATATTCTTACCTCAACTGACTGGAGCACAGAAGAGGAATGTAGGAATGTTTTTTTCCCTGATACTCTTGGGGATGTATCGATCCAACACTGCTGTAGAATCCTGTGCAGGAGCATTCTTTAGCTTCAGTCCAGGTTATTTATTCTTTGTCTTTCTTTATGTGAATCAAGGGTTCCGCTGTCTCTGAAGAGACTTTCCTGTATCTATTTCCCTTTTCTGTTTCTATTTCCTTGTCTACACAGCAAAATTCCTCTGCTGGTGAGGACCATCAAAGCCTAATAAAGAATTAGATGCTTTAACCTGGAGCGCAGCTAAGAGCACATGCACAACAAGCAAGTGTGCAGGACGATGCGCGCGCGCACACACACACACACACACACACACATATATACTCAAATATACATACCGGTATACACACAGACACATATACATACGAGAGTGCCTGCAGCAATGCATGGAAAGAACCGTTTTGCACACGTGGCTTAACAACTTCCAGGGTGATTGTGAAATGAATATAATTCATTATGTACTTGCAGCTGTGTTATTGGAGAGATTGGATAACTGGAATTGGATGAAACAATTTGGCATCATCCTGTATATGATGTATACAGGATATACAGTATGGTAATCTAATATGAATTCTTTATCACTTGTTTATATTAGTTTTAAAAAAGGGGTGAAGTTGTTCCACAGGTTTAGACACGTGTAGCTACATTTCTACATGGCGACACCTAAAATGGCTGCATTGCTTCCAAGGTCTGAACCACAGAGAAAAGGAAAGAAATGCACTGATAAATCTTATTATTGTTATTGTCGTGATATGAAACAGTGTCACTGCAAGAGGAATTAGCAGATTTTATTAAGCATGGTAAAGCTGTAACTGGTGTATGACCATAAGAAGTCTGTATTTTTATATATATTTATTATTCCACAGCACTGCACGGTTCAGTGATTTGGTAAAACAGAAGCTGTCTGCAGGCATGTTGCTGAATATTAAAGAAAGATCAAACATGAGACTCTGAAGAGACTCCACAACACACAGTAATTACATGTTCTGTATTTTGCAAACTTTGACACCACAAACGCCTCGATGGCGAAACCCATTAAAACGTTGCATCCCTTGATAAATAGGCCTGACTGCATCTAATCTATGATTTCACTCATTTCCTTGTGGTAATAACATTATCTCTATTAAATAAGGTGGTTGTTGCACAGACTATACCTGCATATAGACTTTATCACGTATATGTGAGTCTTCAAAGGCCCTGATGGTGATTGCTGATAACAAGGACTACAATCTTTACATACATGTGATAAGTGGATGTAGGATGGAACGAAGACTGAGCCGGTGATAAAGAGCTCCCTCAAGGCTGCTGGTGTCCCTGAAAAGTGAGCGTAAGACATTGACCACGTTCTGAAGCAGTCCAGAATGAAACTTTCATAACATCATATAGATTTCATTGTCATCTAGATTAGAATGTATCGCAAGACACCCTTTTTTCCCCTTTTGTTGGTTTTTGCTGAAGAACTGTCACCTTTAAGTGAGCTCACCTCCACAAACCGTAAGCGTACTCGTGTTTCAAGAGTGTGATAAAGGGCTCAAAGTTACGGAAGCCGATCTGAGGCTTTTCTACACAACATATAGCACAGTGCTCCTTGGCAGGACTAAAAACTGAAGTCTAAATGGTCAGCCCATCCATTAATCTCTATCGCATCGGTCATGCAACGTCTAGACTAAAACAACGTCAGTAACTTGGAGAAAGTCTTCCAGACCTTCATCTTCTCCAGGTTACACGACTACAACTTCAGCCAGTCTGATACCTCCAAAAAATTCACGACACCTTGTTCAAAAATTTTCACAGGTTCTCAGACGACAACATGTCACCTCCACTGGGTGCCCGTCCACTTTACAATTGATTTTAGTTTTCCTGATCACATTCTGATCCTGTGGGTCTTCCACCCTGAGGAGTCAGCCCACCGCAGGACGGGCTCGTTCTGGCGGTTGCTGAATCAAAGATAAAGGTCAAAGGTGAGCGAGCGTGCACAGACAATCTGCCCGTAGAGATTTAAATCTCTCACTGGGGCACTTTTATACAGACGGGTTTGGGATGTTGCGCCTTTTTTCAGGGTTTTTCTGGTTGTTAATTCCCCAGTTACAATTAGTAACTCAGAATTAGAGTGAAACTTTAAAATAAGGTATCACACGGGGAAACAATTAGAAAACAAAAGAGCAAAAACAGACCAGATTATCAAGTACAATAATAATAATAATAATAATAATAATAATAATAATAATAATAGTCATATTGATATAAATAACTAGGAAGATATAATAATTGTTATTATTACTATTATTATTGTTTTTGTTGTTGTTAGTGATATAATAATTAACAGTATTTTTGCACTAATATGGGGTTTTAGTCCATTCAAATAAAGTTCAATTGTAAACTAGAAATATTGGCTTTTGCTAGTAGCAAAAGAGGAATTTTATTTTTACGTGTATTGCTGTATATTGATCCAAAGTACCTTTATGTAAATAATATCTGCATCGGTCGAGCGGCAGCTGCTGCGATCTTCCCTCCAAAGCAACTGGACTTGTGCTCTTTGAAGACACCCAGAGGGATGGAAACACCTGGATGAACCGACTCGGTAACTTTGGCTTCCAAAAAGGAGCAAATATTTTAATAAAGTTGGTGAAGAAGCTTTTATGGCGAGCGACAAGCAAACCAAACGAAGCACACCGCAGAACTCCTCCCGTGACTCCGCAGGCTGCGTTTAAACTTACGTTTGCAAGAGTCGGATAAAAATGCTTATTTTAAAAGGGTGGACAGAACAAAGCCACATTCAGTTTTAAAGCTGGTTGTTTTGAGTTCTTTTTGACTTGATAAAACCAATTCCTGTATGACATTTTACGCCATTAAATATTCCTTAGATAGACACATGGAGTTAAAATGTCGAAATACATACATCGTTTTGTCGTCACTGACCTGCTCAATCATCGGTCGTCCCACATCCCGAGCGGACTTTCTTGCCACAAACGCACCGTTCCTGCGAGAAAAGAACCAGTTCTACTTCTAGTTTTCGTTCCCGGGCGGAGAACAAAACGGGAATATTCCTGTGACGGAGTTGCAACTTGCTCCCACCTGTGGGCAGCATCAGCAACATCTGAGCTCCCTCCGTCCTCCGTAGCCCTCTATTTATACACGCGGAGCGCGCGCCAAGACCCGACCGTATGTAAAGCCCGCGTGATGCGAGCGGAATAGTCAGCTTTTCCGCTTGGTACTTTCAAAACAAAACCTTTTAGGATACTTTGACGATCACTTGGTTTAAAAATATACGAATTCAATTACAAATAACGTTGTTAAACGTACTTGAAATGTCAATAACTGAAGTGACCCAGTTAGGTTAGAGGTCAAAACAGATTACTCTGAAATTCCATGACTGGCGGCTGCCATTGAAAATTTTGAAGCAAAACTCCAGGAATTGTGCCATGGTCATATTTTAAAAATCAGTTTTTGCCACAGATTTAGGTGCTGCTTTGGGATACTCATTAAGTCTGCTGTGAAAACAGATTTCCTCAGAGAACAGTTATTCTTGAAATTCAAAGTCTAACTGCCCAGTGTTATATCAGTGCCATTGAGACATGGGTGAAAACAATTTATTTATTAATTATAACAAACCAGTCTCTCTTTCCATGCTTCCTGTTATGTCAGTCATGCATTGATTTATGCTTATTAAGTCGCAATTATGCATGTAATTCACTGCCTGCATTCCTTCAGTGCAGCTATACTCGACGTTAACAGAGTCATCAGGCTGAAAACAACTATTATTATTATTGTTGTTGTTGTTGATGATATTATTATTATTGTTGTTGGTGGTGATGTTATTATTATTAGTGGTAGTAGTAATATTATTCTTATTAATAGTAGTAGTAATAATATTATTAATAATGTTAATATTTAGTAGTAGTATTAGTAGTGGTATCATTGTATAAAATGTGTACTAATTCATCACTAATTTAGTTTACAGCTGTTTTTCTGACTAAATATTATTTGAAACTATTAGGATGAAAAAGAGTTATGTCCTTAAACTGCAGACATACAACAATGGAACTGGTTTGTTATCATGGTGATTTAAATGCAAAAGAATGACAAAGGCAATAAAATTGAATGTAAGATTTAAAGAGTTGCTCTATAGCAGGGGTGGGGGAACCTTTTTCATATCGAGGGCCATTTCAATTTTTATAAAGTCCTCCGAGGCCATACTATTATGAACACATACCTAGGGATGCAAAAAAAAGACAAAAAAAGTCTATAACCACTGTGTTACTAAGTCTCATGATTGCTGCATTTGAGTTTGAATTATTTATTTAGCACACATACATATAAAATCACCAAAAAAATAGAATAAAATGACAAACAAGTAAAATATGTTTTCATGATCATACAAAACAATAAAAAAAAGAGGTGCAGAGTTGAGGCAAGAGACCCGTAAGTGCCTGTTCGAGGCCTCTACTCACAAAAACTGCAATACAACAAGATAATCAAGAAAATAAATGAAAAGAAAGAAAGATAAAGACAATAATAATAACAACTAGAAAGCGCTCGGAGAGCGCAGACCTCCGCCAAGCGCAACAATTCCTGGCATATTGTGGTTTCCACCACCAAAATATTAGTCCCACATATACTTTGACTACATATTTAGATTCCTTGACCATAAAAACATACCGTTAGCCACTGGAATCATAACAATATATGTCTTAGTTCAATAGTTATTCCCGGAAAAAAAATTCACGCTTTGAAACAATTTTACTTTGTCCGGCGCGATCGCCTCAGCCGCGGCTACGAGGCACGTTCACGAACTCTTCTTCGGCGTGAGGTTTCAGCTTCGTGGCTATTAATTCACTCACCACAAAACTTGCACGCGTAATATTCTCTCTGTCGGTACATGGTCGTGTGAAAGCAGCTAGTTGAGCCTCCAAACTCCGGCGAAGAGCGTTAATTTTATCCAAACTCATCTGTCCTTTCAACTCGTCGAGTTTAGCGTGTTTCGCTATGCATTTTTCGTCCGTGTCAATCAGTCCAGCCCACTACGTACATCACATGCTGTGTTCACTGACCCTGACCTTGACTCGGACATAACATAACCGTCTGTTTTATCTCAGAAAACGGGAAAATATTTCCTCTTGTTACGAAAGAAATTTCAGGATACGAAAGGCAAAAATACGCTACCGCTGCTACTCGGAGCTCGCGGAGTTTAGCGAAAAATCTTATTGCGTTGCGGGCCGGTAGAAATGGTCTCGTAGGCCGTATACGGCCCGGAGGCCGGGGGTTCCCCACCCCTGCTCTATAGCATAATGTTTGTAGTTTTGGCAGCGTCATTGTATTTAGTCTGTTGAGCATGAATAATGAAGGGTCTGTTGATGTGCGTTTCACCAGAGGGATGTCGCCCTCGGTAAATCATAATGGCACCTTCTGTTTCGGTCTCTAGGATACTCCATTGCTTTAGGAAATATAGGTTTTCATTCATTTGCCATTTTTTCCCACACTGGTTAAATAGCTTTCATTTTTGTCCTCATCACCCCGTCCTTGTTGTCTGGCCTGGTGGCGACTCTTCCTCATTCATCTTAACTCTCTTATGGCCTGTTTAATCTCACTGTGAGGGCAGATCTTTAAAGTAGATTCAAGTTAACATGTTGATGACATAATTTAACCCAAAACACCACAGGGGGTAGTTGTCAGTTGGTGACATTGAATACATATGTTGTTGTACATTTGGAGTGATCAGAGTCAGCGTACGGACCCCAAGTTTTATTGTGGTATTTTAAAAAACATAGAAAATTTGTTCATTTATTTTCCGTTTCTATGTCGACACTGTTGTTTTCACCCTCCAGCCATCAACTGATTTATTTCCTAGTGATTAAATGTTTTACTTCATATCAACTGTGTATTCATTGAAAAAGGGTTTCATAAAGAGTGTGATTTATCATTTCCCAAACCACAGAAAATCAAAGCTCTTTGTCAAGTCACTCAAATTGCAGCTGAGAAAAAACACACATGTTCTGGTATAGATTTGTAAGCTGAAGCCTTTAAAGTGTATCACATTATAGTGTTCCACATAATTTACCACAGACTGACTATATTCATTCTGTTCAGGTGTTGAACAGAGAAGTGAGGAATGAGGAGAAACTTTCTCTGGGAAGGAAAATTGTCAATCAATGCGACAAATGGAGCAAGACTCTGTCTGCTTTACAACGGGAGTACGACAAAGCTGTGAAATGGATGATGGGCACTTGAATGAGAGCGAGAACTGTGAAAAGAATGAAGATTTGAAGAAAAGACCTCTTTGTGACCTCGGTGATCAGGAGGAGACCTGCAGGAGGCCTCTGCAGTGGCTCTCTCTCCCTGCTGCAGTGCGTTCGTGGGCCAGAAATCCACAGACAAAATGAAACAACTCACACAGATGTAATGAGAAAGGCGGGTGGAGACGTAAAATGGAAACGTGTGTGTGCGTGTGTGTGTGTGTGTTTGTTCACGGCATGATTCACATTGTGTGCAACATCAATCACAATGTTATTTTTGGAGATTTTAATAGTAAAACCTCTGATGTTTATTTATTAGAGTTCCTCTTTTTTATCTTTTAGTATAATTTTAAAAATCATACAGCAACTTCACTGAGGACACATAATAAAAAAAAGCTCTTAAAACAATTTCTGTGTGCACATCTGATATGTTTATTTGAAAGTTCTGAGATGTTTACCTGTTTTATTCATCATTCTTGTCTTTTTGCTGCCTTCTTTTTGCTCTCTTTATGATTTTGCACTATTATTCCAA
The DNA here is from genome assembly GCF_003711565.1 of Takifugu flavidus. NCBI lineage: Eukaryota > Metazoa > Chordata > Actinopteri > Tetraodontiformes > Tetraodontidae > Takifugu > Takifugu flavidus. Next base: position 943,365 of record NC_079538.1, read on the forward strand.
AGGTTTTGTGGCTTCAGTCTGGAGCAACAGTAATAAGGACAAAATAAATTCTCATTGTCATTTGACAGAAACCTTTTATCCATCATTGGTCCAAACGTCAGAGTAACTTCAGATCACTTCTGTTGAACTCTGATCATTTGTTTTAGAGTAGGTAAATGTGCTCTTTGTTTCATCATCACTAGAAGTTCATCCTGGTTTGTTAATTTTTTTTGGGGGGGGGGGTTGGTTTTTGGGAATTTTGCTTCGTAAAATGTAAAAATGTTTTTCAATTGTAATTTGTCTCAAACTTTGTAGAAGTGTTTCATGAATTTTACTTTGTGTTGCCCTTCTCAGCCACCGTAGAACCATCAGGAGGGTGTCAAATCCCACAAAATTCAAGCAGCAACGACCGTTTTAACTCTGAGGCACTGTGTTGGGATGTCGTGGTCACTAGCAAAGGTGTCACATTTTCATATGGCACCTTTGCTAGTAACCACGACATCCCAACAAAGGCAATTCTATTTACAACTATATATACAATTTACAACTCTATACAATCATTTTCAATGAAAAAATTGTGAGACTCAAATATGCCAGTCTGATTTTAGACCATTTTGGATCACAAACTCCAAAAAAAAAAAAAAAAAATTATGAGTATACACACGACAGAAAAGAGTTTTCATATTTTTATTTATGGTGTCAAATAATGGAACAAGTTATGTATGGAAGTAAAACTAATAATTTTAATTCAGCCATAACTTTTATGCTTTTTCCTCTTGTTGTTGTTGTATTATGAGCCTCATCTCATCAAATAAACCCAATTGCATCATCGTTGTTGCATCTGTGAAGCCGCCACAGGCTAAATGTATAACCGGGAAAGTGCAGCGTCATTGTCACTGCCTATGATTGCAAATTAAGTGCAAAAGGGGGAGTTTTAACAACAATAGTGGCAAAAAAAAGGAAAGAAAGAAAGCGTTAAGCGAAGCTGTTATTTCCCACAGCATTTCAGTCACAATGATAAACATATTTTAAAGACTTTAAAGAGCTTGACAGGACATATTAGTTTAAGGTCTCCAGCCCAGTAGAGCTGGTCAGGACACAACAGCTGTGGGAGTTTGAGGAGTAAAACCAGTAAGAAGTGGAACAAGAGCAGCTGTTTACATGACAGGAAAAAAATTAAATTAAAGTCAAGAGAGCTGCATCCCAGTCACAGTGCTTCACGCCTAAACTCCAGCAGAGGGACAGATCGGTGCATCTGGCTGGGGCTGAATTATGGGCTGCCCTAGGAGATGAATGCATAACCCCTGTCACATCTGTCCAGGAATGCGTTCTGCATCCGGATGAACCTTCAGGGAATAAATGTGGTGAAGATGACACATAAGATTAAAGCATGAGCGCAGTGGAGGGCCGAGAGGCTGACAATGAAGGGATGTGATGCTGCGTGCAGCTCACTGGAGGGGTCCTCATCCCAGCTTTGATGAGACCACAGTCAACTGGCCTGTTGTTGCTCTCTGCCAGTTGTTGTAACCTTAACTTTGTGGCCGTGCTGTGGCAGGAAAAGTTGTGATATGAGGATTACAATCAGAATTAATCAGGGTAAACCTCAGCGATGTTGATTTGAGTCTGTGAGGAAGCTGACGGCTATAAATACCGACTCACGTCATGGTTCCATGAATAATAACAGAATTCAGTTGATTTGATCTTTTAATGGAAAAAACAGCCAAGTTACCCAACTGGCCGGTGGCAGTTGATTAAATAGCAGAAAGCGAACATTTTGCCAAGATGTTTTGATTTACAGCAACATTATCAAACCAACTCACAACAAACCAGAGAATGAAGAAAAATGGAGTTTCAATCCATTTCTTTGGACCAATGACAGGGTTCAAATTGCATAACTCTAGCTCAGTTGTTGTTTTGGTTTCTATAATCTTTCAAATTCAGTTTTCCCCAGTTTCAAATCCACTCTGCTTTGTTGGCACTGAATCAGCAATAACACAATGCCTCAACTACAGCCTCAACAGGCAGAACAGGCAGATAGAACAGCTGATGATTCTGGTAAGACCAGAGGTGGGGGACTGTGCATCTATATCAACAAGACCTGGTGTATGGATTATATTACTCTTAGGAGACACTGTTCATCTAACCTTGAGTTTATCTTGGTAAATGTAGACCGTTTTATCTGCCCGGGAATTTACGTCCATAATAGTAACTACAGCTTACATTCCCCCAGATGCTAATGCCACACTCGCAATAAACAAACTTCATGCAGCCATTAGCCAACAGAAAAAATGCCCACCCGGAGGCTGAATTTCTTGTTGTGGGTGATTTCAACCACACAAACTGAAAAACAGAGCTTCCCAAATTCCACTAACATGTTTCCTGCAATACAAGAGGGAGCAAAACCCTGGACCATGTTTACACAAACATGGCTGGTGCCTATCCGGCAAAACCCCACCCCCACCTAGGACAATCAGACCACCTTTCTTTGTTCCTCAATCCCAAGTATTCACCCCTCATCAACCGGGCGAGGCCGTCAGTGAAGACCATCAAGGTGTGGGTGGCAGGGGGAGACTCTGTACTCCAGGAGATGTTTCAACCCATAGACTGGAGTATGTTTACTCCCCCAGGCCAGCTGTGGCTTACATGCTGATATAGACAATCTCACCTCATCTGTTTTGGACCACATCACCACCACCATAGACAGCAACGCAACCACGAAGCAGATTACCACATACCCCAATCAGAAGCCATGGATGAACAAGGAGGTGCGTCTCCTGCTGAGGGTGCGTAATACTGCCTTCAGATCAGGGGACGCACGGGCCTACAGCACAGCCAGGGCTAACCTGAGGAGGGACAAAAAGGGCAAGCACACCTACAAACGCAAAATAGAGGGTCACTTTTCCAACTCTGATCCCAGGCATATGTGGCAAGGCATCCAGGCCATTATAGACTACAAACCCAACAACTCCACCCCCACAGCCATGGACACCACCTTCCTGAATGAGCTCAATAACTTTTATGCTCGCTTCGAGAAGGACAGCAACAGCAGCCTCAGGACCCCACTGCCAGCAGACCACCAACCCCTCACACTCTCCTCCAATGCTGTCTACATAGCCCTGAGCCAGATTAACCCCGAAAGGCTGCTGGTCCTGACGGCATCCCTGGACATGTGCTCAGAGCATGTGTAGAAAAGATCGCTGGGATTTTTATGGACATCTTCAACCTGTCCCTTGCCTATGCGGCGGTTTCGACATGCTTTATGGCCGCAGCCATTTTTCCAGTACCAAAACATTCCAAACCGACGTGCCTCAATGACTACCGTCCGGTAGCACTCACCTCCATTATTATGAATTGCTTCAAGCGGCTGGTCCTGGCACACCTGAAGGACTGCCTCCCACCCACACTCGACTCACACCAGTTTGCCTACTGCAGCAACAGGAGCATAGATGATGCATAGATGATGCAGCACTGCACTCTGTGCTCACACACCTGGACAACAGAAACATATGCACAGTTGCCGTTTGCTGACTTCAGCTCAGCTTTTAACACTGCCGTCCCTCCACCAAACTTGGAGACCTGGGCATCAGACTTTTTGACCAACAGACCAAAGCATGTTAGGTCAGGTCACAGCTGCTCCACTACATCACACTCAGCACCGGTGTGCCACAAGGCTGTGTGCTGAGCCCATTCCTTGTGCTCTACACCCACAACTGTAGCCCTGTACATGGATCAAACTCCATCATCAAGTTTGTGGACAACACCACGGGGATTGGTATCATCAGCAACAACGATGAGACGGCCTATACAGAAGTGGTACAGTACCTGACCACACGGAGCGCTGACAACTACCTGCTCGTCAACACCAGCAAGACCAAGGAGCTCAAAGTGGACTTCAGGAAGGCGAGAGGAGACACATGATCCCATCTACATCAACGGGTTGGCCATCGAGTGTGTCTCCAGCTTCAATTTCCTGGGGACCCATATCTTGGAGGACCTATCTTGGACCACAAATACCTCCAGCCTGATCAAGAAAGCTCACCAGTCTCTTCCTCTTCTTCCTGGGGACACTGAGGAAGAACCACCTGTCTTCAGCCATCCTGGTGAACTTTTATCACTATGCGATAGAAAGCATCCTAGCAAACTGTGTGACAGTCTGGTAGGAAGCTACACTATTTCTAAGTGCAAGGCTCTGCAGCGAGTGGTGAAAAAGGCCCAATGAATCACAGGGACCCCACTTCCACCCATCGAGGATGTCCAGAAGAAGTGCCGCCATCATTGAGCACGCAGCATCCTTAAGGACTTCTCCCACCCTGCCCACAGACTGTTTTCCCTCCTGCCCTCAGGTAGGCGCTTCAGAACCTTCAGAACCAGGACCAGCGGACTGAAGACCACCTTCTTCCCCAAAGCTGTGTCCTTGCTGAACTCCAGCTGATGGGGGGGGGTGGGGGTTCAGCAAGGACACAGCTCTGGGGATGGAGTGCAGTGAGATGTGAAGTGGTGTATCCCCCAATACACCACTTCACATCTCACTGCACTATATTTACACAACTACACAATAGCTTAATATCCTACATAGCTACAGTTTAAACTTATTTATACACATTTTTGCACTTAACCCTGACTTTTCATCTGTACATTCCTGATTTATCATTTGCACATTCCCTCTAGTCTTATGTAAATAGTCTCTGCACTTATAGGCATTTAAGGTACATACCCATCTGTAAATTATGTCCATAAGACAACCTGTAAATCATTGCAAAGTACCATAACATTACACAGCACATAATTTATTTATTACTCATTATTATATCTGCACTTGCTGCTCTTTTTGCACTTCTGGTTAGATGCGAAACTGCATTTTGCTATGTACCTGTACATGTGCAATAACAATAAAGTTGAATCTAATCTAATCTAATCTGAATCCAACCCCCACCCCCCCCACTACCCCACCCCACCCCAGCCACACAGACAAGGAATAACTCCCTGTTAACAGGTAGAAACCTTCCACAGAACCCGTCTAATTCAGGCCAGCTGCATTGGGAGAGACAGAAAAAAGAGAGGAAAACCCAACAAATGCAGCACATCAACAAGAGAGGTTCAGAGACACCAACATGGGATGACCTCTCTTGCTTATTCCTGTTAGCTTGTTTACAAAGACCTTTATTATGCAACTCAGTTTTAAGTGTGAGCATGTGATTGTAATGACAGCATCTCTGGAATGGGGTGACCCACTTTTTATCAATAAATCATCTGTGTGTGGCCCTGCAACCTCTTTGTCACAGGATCTTTGACTAAAAGTGATTGTGCACAACTAGAAATAGTGAATAATTACTCTCCTGAGACCTGAACGTGTTCTGTTGATGCATAACCTGAAACATCTAGATTTGGCAATACAAAAAAAAAAACTTGAGAAAAGCAGCTATTTTATGTATTTAGACAGCCCATTTCCCCTTAAATGAAACACCACATTATAACTTTGAAATATCTAAAAGGAATTTTAAAAGCAGTGCCTCTAAATGTTTCTGGTGCATGGTCAAAGATCAGAATCAATAAAGATTCTATATTCAATAATTTACATTGGTGCTACTGAGGTGCTTGTTGCCACCAGTGATTCCAGTTCTCTTCTGGAGTTTTGGCAGGCTTTGCTGATTTTGGGCTGGAAGTAGAATTAAAGTCAACTAAAGATAAACAGTCAGCGAGGCTTCATTGTCGATAATTTGTAGTTTTTGCTTTACCTTGCTAGCATGGAGACTTTGCATACATTTGGGATTTGGAAACATCTGCCAATAGATTATGTTGACGTGGAGAAGCTAACATTCCCGAGGCTGCTAAAATTCTCCTGTAGTAATAAATATATATACAAAAGCCCAGTCTTTCAAAAGGCTCACTTATTAAAGAGAAATACACCGAGTGCATGTGACAGTACACCCAAATGCTGAGAACAAGAATGTTCTCAAGGTTTTTTTCTTCGAACACATCATGTGGTTCACGGACTCAGTGACTGAAATTATTCCCTCAGAACATCTGATTACTCCTCTGGCAGTTTCTGCTGCAGAGATTCAATAGTTCCCATTGTGCATGTTGACGTAGCAGCTGGGGAACTTTGACATCCATCAGAAAAGGCCAGTGACTTGGTTTTACTAGGCAGCATTAAAGAGATTAGGCCAAATGGACCAAGACAAAGTGTAGACAAACGTTATTAACCCTCAGACATGAGGCAGATCTTTTTCTCAGAAGTCGAATTTGGTTCATCTCCATCCATATATTGCAGTTCGGTAGCTGAGGTCCTGCTGTGACGCCATTGTTATGATCCTCTCTGAATTAAAGCCATCCAGAATCTCCATGAGCCCTTTACCCCAACAACAACCTAAATCTAAACAAGGTCAGCTATGTGGCGTCAACCCTCCTTCCTCCACAACGTCAAAAATGAAGGATGGCTACACGATCTCCACCTGTGCACAACTTACTGGTAAAAATGGAGAGTTTACATCATCGCTTACGTAATGCACACAAATCTATAAGCAGATTTATGTCCAAGGGAGTCTCTGGATAAAAATCCAACCTGATTTCATTCCAAGCGTACAACAGCCATCCAGGTGCATCCTGTCTGCATTTGTGACTCCTGTTTCCTGGATGCAGTGATGAAGAAGTAGCGGGTAGAAGTGGTGCCAACCTTTCCTCCATTAAAAGCGTCCTGCGTCTCAGACCTGTCCACACCCTTCGCTTCCTTTCAGCCGGACCTTTTGGTTCCACACCCACATTTTTAACAGCTCTAACAAATTGTGCTGCTGGTGGCCGAGGGATCAAATACACACTAAGTCCTGATTCTATTTGTGTCAAAACTAAATTAAATTCCACAGAATCCATCGGACTCTGCATGTGCTGCATGAAAAGAGTTTATCAATGAGTGATTGAGACTCATCTTTGTGGGTAAAACGGAGCATTTCAACAGTTTAATGTCGACATCTGTACGGCTCTGAAAATGAAGGCTGGGATTTTCAAAGCAGAGCAGATTGCTCCAGTAAGACCAGATCATGCCAGTCCCAGGAGACGGGTTAACAACACAAGATGCTCCTCAGAGCGTGCGATGCTCTCTGTGGCTCTGGCATTAGCGCAGCGTCAGCTGTGATAAACAACAGCAGAGCGCCACACATGCGTTGGCGGCCCCCTCGACAGCAGCGGCAGCTGAAAATGGAAGTTGCACCTGCATTTAGCATGTTAGCAATAACAATATATTCGTGCAGAACGTGTTGCTCCTTCCCACATCGCACTCCTGATGCTGCGATCTGTAAGTTGACACAGGTGCTGCTGAAAAACTTTCTACTTCAAAGTCACGGTTGAATGCGCTGAAACTTCCAAATGACGAATGTTCTAAATAGTGATTATTTAAAAACGGTGTTGCACAAGGTTCTGTGCGGGGGTTGAGCCCCATAGCGTGCAGGAACAAGCTCCCAAGGCCATTTCTCAATATGTGTACTTCTTGGTCCTTGCGTTCTAGTGCCCAGTCGGGTTCCATTTCAAAGTTGGCACCCTTTCAAGTACTCTCTAAGTTTCCCAAAAGTGTACTTGCTCGGCCTATTTGATCAAGTATGCATCAGTTGTGACTTGTGTGGACTTGGGACAGCTCGGTATCCCACAATGTATTTCACCTGTTAAGCAGAAGAATAAGCTGCAATGGCACAAAGTGTGTACTTCCAAGTAAAGTGTGTACTACAGCTGTTCACAAAACCATGCCTACTTACTGTGAATTGAGAAATGGCATTTTGTGCATCCTACTCCTACACCTTTTCCCTGGAACAGGTCATTGCTGGGCTGACATGGGTCTCTAATGATCCTGGTGGTTCTGGTCTCTGGTCTTAGATGGCAGTAGCAGCCCAGTGCAGCCATTTGTTAATCTTCACCACGCAGGCACAGTCTTGTGAACTTCTGTAGTTCATAGATAATTGTACTTTGAAGTAGAGACCTTTCACCACTGCTGCTGCTCCCACTGGCCAATAGGAAATTCACTGGGGTATAAATATTTGTCCCAGGTCCAGTGAATACTTGATAAAACAGGCAGAGGGAAACTTGGTGCGTACTTGGCTGGTTGCCGGAGATGAATTGGAACCATACGAGATCGAGAAGTACGCATGTGTCCTGACCAGAGCTGTTCCCAACCAGGAGGTGAAGGTCTGGGTCAGGACGTTGTACAGCACCGGTGTAGAACATTCAGCATTCGGCATTTACAGTGAGCGTAGTAAACACTGGGGCACGGCGCACCTGGCAACAGCACAAGGCTCAAACACATGCACAGTCCACGTCTAAAAGAAGACGTTTTCCCCCTGATGCCCTTTTCTCTTGCCGGGTTCGGTGTTCAGAGGCCAGCGGACCGGGTCTGGGCAGATCTGGGTATGTTTAAGGCACGCTCAAGGATAAAAACGCCTGTAAAACCGATGGTCAGTTTGGATCAAAAACAGCAGAAGCAGTGACAAAATAATGGTTGTTGATGCCATTTGAGGCCTTCGGTACCAGGACCAGGAGTCTTGGGGGGTGGTTTGGAACAACATTTAAGAATTTGAATTGCTTTTCATTGGTTAAAAAAAAAAAATCTAAAATAGTTATTTGTGCATTTTATTCCACTTGTTTCCGCAGTAAAGAGAACCAGCACAAACCGGCTCTTTAGTAGCGATGCATCAAACTTTGTGTTTCAGACGAACTAACCATAAAATCACACAGACGTCAAGCTGAGTTTTCAGAAATTCCAATTTTTTGGATAACTGTAAGTGTAATAACCGCTGTGTGGTGGACTTTTGGGGCTAGAGACCTGCGGTCCACCCGCTGAGCTTCTGGTAATTCCTCCCATAAAACGAGCAGCACTCAATAGCCTGACGATTGAACCTGAGGTGTTGTGGACTGACTGATGTGCAGCTCTGTCTGCAGGAACTTTGTCACTTTTGTTTGTTGCATGTGACGTGTTGACAGGTGGCAGGGAGCAATTATGGATTTGACACACGATTAGTGAAAGTAGATTAAACTGAAAGATCTTGAGTTACTTTGAAGAGCCCAAGCATTGATTTCCTGTACATCACTGTCTCTGCCTTCAATAGCAGCAAGAAGCTCCAAAAGAGGCCACAACGTGATTTCCTCTAACATGCTAATTTCTGGGAACCGTATGGATCAGATCTAAGCAGAAGCAGCATAGGTGTGTCTGATGTGTGGATCAAGGACATAATCTGTGCAGTGAAACTTTATTTAGGTTTGAAGATTTTCTTAACTATATCTAACCAGAATAAAGCACTAAACAGCAGCGACATGGGCAGTAGTAAAACAACGTTAGCGTAGTAGCTTGTCTTTGATATTTGTAAGGTCTTTCATATATTTGGAAGGGTTGGAAGGTCAAAGTCCCTCCAGAATCCAGGATGTACTGTGATGAAAATGTAATCATTGCTTTCTTGGTCCATGGTCAATATTTTATAATAATTTCATGAAAATCCGTTTAGAACCTTTTGAGTTATTCTCATATCCTTCTTGGTGGAGGCAACTATACTGTCCTGCATTACACCATACTGTGCTATGCGATATGAGGGAGCACCTAGGAAATAATCATACGCATCTTACACACATACACATCAACACTTGCTCTTTTACCGCTGTACTATAGTTTAAACTGATTTAGTTGTTGGCTTTCAGTGGTGATGTCATTTTCAATATGTGTCTAATAACTATAATGTTAACTTTTATTTGCCTAATCAACAACTGCAGCTCACAAATGGACACAAGCTAATGCTGCTGCAAGTGATGGTGTACTGCAGGCTCCCAGATGTTCCCTGATATCCACCCTAAACAGGAACGCCCCACAGGTGAACTCCATGCTTAGAAAACCAACCTGTTACATGCGGCGGCGGCTCTAAACATAGGAAGACATCAACCAATCCCCCCCCCCCCACACACACACACACACACGCACACCCTGCATGTAAAATCACCTCTTTAACAAATCAGGTTCATGCAGGCTCTGTTGCGTGTGTGCTGAAGTTGGGTGAATCATTTGCACTGACATCTTCACCCGTCTCTCATTTCCAACAGCAACAACTGGCTCAACTGTAACGTGATAAGAGATGGTAATGTTGGCTACAAAAGGCACAGCATTCCAGTCCTGGGGGAGGGAAGATGTCTGGTTTGCTTTATACAAAACTCCTTTCTGGTTTGAAAGTGGGACATCTGGTTATGTGGAATAACCCAAGATTAGATGTTTTCGCTAATGCAGCATTGCATTCATTTGGCACTTAAGTGGTTCTGTTGCGACAATGATTATTTACACAAATTAATGGAGAGTTCTGATGACATTGATGATTAAATGAGCCCAATTGGGAGAGAACGTTCTCCATTAAGGTCAAAGTGGATGGGGCTGTTGCTGCTGGCCGACTTGTCCTTAAAAAACGACTAAAGGAATTTTCCTAAATCTGCGAGGTCGGCCTTCATTTGCATGGTGCCTATCTTCAGCTCTGGTCAGATACAAATATATTATATTGTCTCAGTACTTTATATGTCAATGTATTCTGCGACAGCAGCATCAATTACATCTTAAAGCACTTGTTAATGACTGGACATTAATGGGTAAATGTTTAATGATAAACTAGTGTTGAGTGAGCTTTAAGCTGCCCAAAACAGTCAAGTCAGAGAGGCGTGTGCTGTCTCTTCCTCTGAATCTGTGATCAGCAGCTTTGACGTACAGACAACTTATGCAACATTCTCTTGTCTTTGCTTTTCATTATTCAGTTCGGATGTCGGTGCTCAAGCAAGCGTGCAGTTGGTGCCGACTGGAACATTCAACATTGATGAAAATGACCTTCAGGCTTTCTCTTCTGTATGGGGTTTTTCATACCGCTCCATACTGGCTCGGACACTACGCTCCTGAATTGCTGGCTGTCTGTGGATCTTTGCATGTGGCTGCATCCATCTGAAACATCAGAAGTGCAACAAAAGCCACATGTCAAAATACTGCAAATTCCCTTTTGGCCATTGACTCCTTCCGCTTCCTGGGCACCACCATCACCCGGGACCTTAAGTGGGAGCCAACCATCAGCTCCCTCATCAAGAAGGCCCAGCAAAGGATGTTCTTTCTACGGCAGCTGAGGAAGCTCAAACTGCCTCCCAGGATGTTGGCGCAGTTTTATACGGCCATCATCGAATCCATCCTCACCTCCTCCATCACTGTGTGGTTCGCTGGTGCCATTGTCAGGGACAAACTGAGGCTGCAGCGCGTCGTGCGCGCTGCCGAGAAGGTGATCGGCTGCAGGCTTCCATCCATCCAGGACCTGTATATCTCCAGGACCCGGAGGTGTGCAGGTCGGATCACGGCCGACCCTTCCCACCCTGGTCACGGACTGTTTCCCCCCTCCCCTCAGGCAGGAGACTACGGTCCATTCGGACCAAAACCTCCCGCTACATGAACAGCTTCTTCCCCTCTGCCATCAGGCTGCTGAACACCAAGTGACTTATCACTTAAGCACCATGTACAGCAGCCAGTCGGACTCACGAACAATACATCACATCCTGCATTGACCTGCACTATTTCTTACCACTTACCTCTTACCACTTACTATTTATGTATATACTGTATATATGTCTTATTTTTATTTTATTTATCTTATTCTAGTGTGGTCTTCTTTATGTTGAATGTCGCAGCGTCTCACCAAGACAAATTCCTAGTTTGTGTAATACTGTGTATTACATGAACAATGGCAATAAATCTGCTTCTGATTCTGATTCTGATTCTGACATGTGCAAATGAGCAGGTTTGCTTCCTCGCACATACACACTGGAGTCCTGGATAAATTAGTGCAGCTGCTGTTTAATCACAACAACAGCTCGCAGACAGTGGTTTTATGGATCCCCTCCAATCATTGCATGTGTGAATACTCTTAAAGGCTGTTAATCAACAGAGAAGCTCATCACGGGGGGGTAAGCCCTCGAATCCATTAAGGAAATTTGGGGCCCCTGCCCTTCACGCCACGCTGGGCTGGTTACATTAACGCTATTATATCTTCTGGAATGCCCACGCTGCTGTGACATAACGGATAACTACTCAGAGGATGGTCCAGGGATTAGCATCAGCCATCCAAGCAAAGTGATGAAGCGGCAGGAAAATGCTGGTTCCATATTTGGTCGGCCACCAGTTGCTCCAGATCAGGATGGGAAAGCTGTCCCAGAACTCACTGGGAGAGGCCATTTACATACACCATCATTTCCATAAGCATGCACGTGTGTTTGCACCGTAAAGGAAACAGAATGAAACTTGCACGTCCATCCGACTGTCCTCGTCATCCCTCAGCAGGGATGGAGGGGGGCCTGGAGCCCAACTGTCCTCAGGCAAGGGGACGCCCTTGACAAGTGTCCAAGACGTCCCTGATAGTATTCATTAAAGGGAGTACATGTAGAACAGGTCTTAGAACCACCTGTTGAATGGTGCACTCCCCCAAACCCACCCCTAAGGGTTTCCATTGAGCCCCTTGAACACCAGCGTAGGGTAGTAGCAGAGGGTAAATACTGAGGGGACGTGATGGAGCTCTGCCGAGGACAAACCGAAGTAGAGGTCACACCATCGTAACCTCCATCTCCATCTGAGTGGCAAGAAGCTATTACTGGGCTGAGAAGGCGGACGGTTTCCAGTTCTGTTCCCGGTGTGGACAAAGCTTGGGAGATGTTCCGGTAGCAGGTGGAGGTGCCAGGAATACCTCAGAGCGCTGCCGAGGTACACTTGAGCAAGGTACCTCAAGGTGCTCACACAGCACCCTGCTTAAGAAAAAAAAGATTAAGAATGTTATCAAATGTATGAATTGTGCGGTTGGACTACTATCATTGTGAGACATAATGCCCCTTAACTTAACATCACAACTAATGCTAAACCCAGACCAGCTCCAAGCTCAACCTTAAACCCAAGTCTTAACCATTAAACGGGCCTTTAAAGATTTAAGGACCAGGTTAAAGGTCCTTGTGCTCACTATGTAGCATGAACAACACACACACACACACACACACACACACACACACACACACTCACAGATTGAAAAAAGAGCCCTAAGCCAGAATCCTGCAGATTTCTTGTATCACCCTGCAGCAGATAAAATGCACATGGGGAAGCAATTCTTCCTTCATCGCCATCCTTCCAAATCCTGGTACAGCTTAAAGATCTACATCTGACCAGTTAGAAGAATGGCCCACCTGGGTGTCTGTGCATCACCTATCTGACAGTCCTCAGCTCAAATGAATGGGCTGAGGTCTGCGGCACCACGCTCCCACTCAGGCAGCATGAGGTTCCCACCAGGCCCATCACAACTGCATCACACACTTATACAGACGACCATCCTGACAGTCATCCGCAGGGAGCCGCCGGCGTTTCTGACACCTCTGCCCGGCACCACAGCCACAAACCCGTGTGCTCAGGAAGGAGGACACGGTCACTAAGAACACCACCTTTCAGGACTAGAACTACAGGATGGGTTCTGCAAAGTCCCATTTGTCTAAAGGATGAAAATCTTGTCTTTTTATGTTCTGCATGGCAAAACAAAGAGGCGGAGGTAGCTCAGTCTGTTGAGAAGCGGAGGGTTCTCGGTTCGAGTCCCGGTGTGGACAAAATGTGGAATGCGTTCTGGTAGCAGGAGGAGCACTGCCGAGGTACCCTTGAGCAAGGTACTGAACACCCCCCTCCCAAAATGCTCCTATAGGGCCCTTCCAGGTCTGAAAACAGGCACCCAATGGAGAAATTAATTTCAGCCGATTTGCAGTCGCATTCCTGCCGTCACTAGAACTCATGACCACGAGTCAGACATGAACTGGAGTGATGGGCGGAAAGGCTTCCCCTCCGGTCCAACTGTCTGGTGCCACACCCCACAGACAGGAGGCCGATACAATAACACACACCGCACATCATCCAGAACTCCACTCAAGGCAAAAGGATTTGGTGGAAACCTTCTCTGAAGTGATTTTCAGTACTCAGTATTACTGAGAATGCTTCGCATTTTTTAGGAATGGGAGCATGAAAACAGGAAAACCGCAGGGTTGTTGGGCAAAAATCCACGAGAGACGGACAGTAAATAAAGATTTATTTATGTATTTGAGAAATTTCTCAGCTCATGCATGGATACAGCTTTTGTAAACAAACAAAAAAATCACTTGAAAATATAGTCTAAATGTGCACAGATTTATTTATGGTGTCAAACTCTGGAATGTGGAAGATTCCTGGTTATTTCTCCAAACTGGTCCCACTTCCCCTGTAGATTGATCCGTTTTTTAAGGGCCGCTGTGCTTAATGCAAGTTTACGCCAGGCACATTGTAACAGCTGGTCAAATAGAGACACACTGGAGAGCAGACTGCCCCCTAGTGGTGGGCTGCGGCAACAGCATCTATGCCTGTGCACCCTTGATTCATCTTTAAATGGTCCAAGAGTTAAATAGCACAGCTGCAGCAGAGGACAACTGGGTCTAAACACTCCAGAACCAGGCATCATGGATGCTTTTTATACTTGTATTACAAGTAAATACCAGAAAACACGCAGCTAAGAAGGACTGGAATGCATCATTTAGGATGTTTGAACATATCGGATAGATACAAAGAGATGATTTAGAGTAGCCAGTAGTTGTGGTACGCAGGACGCCGTGTGATGCACGTTTCCCCCCTTCCAAGTACACAAAATACTGCGTGAGAGCTACTTGGTTGTGAACACGAGAAGCAGCATCGACTCCACATCTGTGCCGAATGAGCTGGGCTGCGTTTTAATCAGCGAGCCAAGATGTCAAAAAAAAAGTCGTTCAAAACAATTGAAATCAAATTCTTAGATGTGCAGGAGTCAGGACACACACCTGAGTGTGTGTGTGCAGTCAGGGTGGTGCAACTATGAGAAACAATAGTTGCAGCTCCAGACCACCGTCCTTCCAGGTAAACACTAACTGGATTTTAAAAAATGCATGACCAGCTTAATTTTAATTTGAACCTGGGGCAGGCTCAGAATCCCAAATCACTCCCGCAAGCTTCTTTTAAACTTAATTTAGATAATTATTGGTGAAACCACCAAGGCTGATTGGGAATGTCAGGATTGGGTCACATACTGGGGAGATCAGTGTGTTGCTGGGGAGGTCTCCTACAGGTGGAGAATATGTGTCCTGACTTCACATTCAGTAGATGTTGCTCAGATGTGCACGGGGGAAACTTGGTGAGGCCAAGCTGAGGCTCGAGTGCTTGTCTGGAGAGCCAGGCGATCATCGATAAAATTAGAACAATTCTCTCTAAGGACATAATTACAGATGCTTGACTGGGTGGTCAAAGTCGTTAATAATCACTGATTCTACGCAAAGCTTTCAATCCAATCTTTATCGATCCATAGTTTCAATCACCATTTCAGTCCACATTCCCAACAGGTTGACTCCCATTTCCAGTCTATGCTTCCAGTTAAAGGTCGCGGTTGCTGGGAGACCGACCAGAGATCCTTCTGCAGCTCTGCCCACTTGCCTGAATACGGCCATGTTTGCTGTCACCTACCCAAACAACTCCAACATCTCCAGAGCTCTGACGCAGATTATCAGGGTTCCAACAAAGCCCACCACCACTAAACTCCGCCCCCCCGCAAAAAACAAACCCCAGCTAAACATGGATGAGAGAGGGGTGCGAGTTGGAATTAAGAGAAAGCTTATTTAGTCCGATTGATGGCGTGTTTCTGTACGCGAGGCCTTGGAATGCAGCGAATAAGACGGATGCGAGTTTGGAGGTGAAAATGAAGGCAGGACAACAGATGAGTGGAGCGCAGGCTCACGCACACAGCAGCACACCTGCAGCTGAGGCGGGGAGGAGCCCCTCTGAATGACGTAGCGGGTTACAACAGAGAAGTGGAGCTGGGCTGCAATTAGAAAGGTGTGCTGTCAAATTCATTCTGACAAAAAGAAGAAAAAAAGTGTTGCATGTGCACAAAGCTGCAGACATGTTGGTGAGCGCGTCATGGAAGATTGCAGCCCTTTGCCGGGGTTTCTGGAGCTTTTTGCGTGTGTTACATTCCCTGTGGGTCAGACAGGTTCCACAGAAGAGACCAGCACAATGAGAGGTCCTGGACTGGTTTCTGTCTATTCATGTCAGTAGATTTGAAAAAGATTTCCATGTTTCCAGACACCAAACAGAAGCTCTCATTCGAAACAAATAATATCCTTTGACTTATTTTTGTTATTCTCGAACAGGCACAGTAGTGTTACCCTGGATAGCAAAGCTTGTATAAAAGACAAAAGAAAAGGTTCTCTCTGTAGGAAATTCATTTGCTTTAACGATTTCTTACTATTAAAATCAAACATAAAAAACATGAGAAAGAAATCCAGGCGAGGAAAACAAGCGCCCCCTGCTTTATACAAAGTCAGTAGTACTGAGGGTGACCCCCCTCCCTGAGGGGTTCGAAGAGTGAGCAGACTTGTCCTGTGCAGTAGTTTGAAGTAAGGCCTCGGGTTTGTGGAGTCGTGTTGGCAAAATAAAAAAAAAGGAACATATACATCTCCAATTAATTACATTTAGAAGACAAAATGCATCTGTGCAAATGGAAAACTTACAAAGAAGAGAAGGATTATTTCTGAAGGTAACTGTTAGAGGATTGTGCTTGAGGTGGATCATTGCAGCCTCCCCCCCACCCCGCCCAACCCCCGTCTGCCCACCACCGCCCTGGTTGTGCCCCTGGTTGATTGACAGGCCACCAGCCGAAGGTGAGGCTTGCTGTAGATGGAACGCAGGGCTTCATAGCGCCTGGATGGTCCGCTTCAGCTTTTCTATTTCGCTCTGAGGGGATACAAACAAGACTCCATTACATCACAGATCCAAAATGCCAGTTTACAAGTACAAGTTTAAAAATGGTTCTCTGTGGCCTAATGGGAACCACAGGGCAGCTAGAAGGAACGGCCACTAGGAAAGGTGGGGAGAATATCGGCTGAAGGGTCAGAACGCCACTGGAGCCGTCAACACCTGCGCTCTGCCATTGATGAAACACCCAGTAGGTGAAATATTAATAACATTTGACATCTCTGTCTAAAAGAGAAATCAAGCCAAGTTAGTGCCCAAGACCCTCAGGGGACCTGAGAATATACAAAAATAATAAAACAGAAATCATGTTAGCAGTTTTATTTGTTCTCCATGTGTTTTTGTTATGGTCGTGGCACTTATTTTGAGTATTGCAACAGCAGAAGGTGATTCCGAAGGAGGGTAAAACTCTTATTGTGTTTGGCTGGGAGGCCGAAAGTGTCATGTTTTAAACACACAAGACAGCCCAAGTCTGGATTCAGCCCTTTATTCTTTCAGCAGGAGCCAAATTCCTTGGCGTTCTGAATGTTCCCGTTTCTGTAATTAGCTTAGCTCAGTTAGATTTGTGTAATTAGAAGTGTGTCGGCCCATCCTGATCCTCCTCTTTAGTCTCATATTTCAAAGCAAATCAGAAGTACAGCCCTCATTTCCTTAAGGGGGAAATAAGTGTGATTGAAATCTCAAGATGGTCTTCATCATCTCCTAGTCGCCATTTAAAAAAAAAAAATCTTTTTCCACGTGATGAGCAAGTTAAGTGTAGGGGGCTTTAAGAAGTCTGTGTTGGGTCTGTAGATGTGTAATCCCAGGGCTCTCCGCGGGGGGCTGCCTTCACATCACAGCATTTGCCAGGAAGGATACGCTCACGGAGCCAAACCAGCAGGTGGCTCCCAGCTCTGCTAACAAGCCAGCATGGTGGGCGGCCACCACTTTGAGCGTGACGATAAGATCTTGGATGGAATGAGGTTTAAAAACAGAACTGAAAATACAAAAATGATCCAGAGCGTTTCAGGATGCAGCGGGATTCTTCGCGGCGGATGAATCGGACAATGTACAAGTTGTTCAGTCCTGGGCTCATCCTACTAAGGAAAGAACCTCGGAACTGCACAGACGCCGTCGAAGCCCTGAACAGGCCGGTTACGAGACATCATCTGTCTCTTCCACATCAGGCCTAAACACAGAGCATCGCTGCGTAGCTAAACGAATAACCAGCGTTAATAATGGCCGTTACCTGCAGCGCCACACGCTTCATCTTCTCCTCGTCCAGCTCCTCTCGCAGCTCTGTTAACTCTCTCCTGCAGACAAAAACACACAAATGTGACCCCACCCACTTGAGAAATGATGCATATATGTATACATTACTGTCAGCTGGGGACATTTTCAACTAAACAAGGACAAGAAACAGTGAAATTTCTGAGTTAAGTAATTTCTCTGTCCACATACAGAAGGTGAAGTACCAACATAGATTCTAATGTAATCAGTGTTCAAAACAGGTTTTATTACATTTGCTGAGTCTTCAGCAGCTCCACAGTCAACACGAGCTCCTTCATCTGGTTCCTCAGCTCCTCCAGCTGGCTGCTGGCCTCGTCATGCTCCAGTCGGAGCCTTCCCCCGAGGAACGCACCCTCCGGGTGTGGCGCCGTTGTTGCCGAGCTTGGCTTGGCCTCTGCGGCGGGCATCGCGGGCCTGTGGAGCGATGGCGACGTGGATAAGGTATTCATGGAAGGCTGCAGAAGAGAGAGGGAGAAGAGAGATGGTCCTGCATGACAGAGCGTCTCCAGGGACTAATCATTGCACAATACCGATTACAAACTTTGGGTTGACAGATCCCCTCAGGCGACAGATATAAAAATAACATACATGCTGAGAAATGATTTGATTATATGTTTGAATTATTTCCCTCAGCTCTTTTTGAGCAGTCTCTTTTCTGCACCGCTTCTCCTTTGAATACCTCTGCAACCGAGTCGAGGAAGCTTCCCTTTGCATGAGCAAATCCCAACCATTTGCATAACAGTCTTCTCCTTACAACCGTATGTGAGATTTGACTTGAAGCAGCCTAAAACGAATGGCGAAAGGGCCGAAGTGTCAGGTGATACATCCCCAGCCACAGCTACGGGTGACGTTGAATATGTAGGTGGGGTCGCTTGTGATTAAGGTGACCGAGCAGTTGTTCAGGTGTGAGGATGTGCGGCGCGGCATGTGTGACTGAAGCAAATTGCCCTTTATCCTTGATAATTAATGACGTCCACCAGTGGACAGTAGGACAGTGTGTCCACGGCGTGTTGACATAAGGGCAGTTTGGCCCGACGCTGCAGGTGTGACTTCATCCCTGGGGGTAAATAAATCTGTCTGAACTGGTTACATTCAACTGTATTCGCAGTTGTATGAGCAACAGGGGTCAAAACTTCTTGGAAGCTGGAGGGTATTTACTCAACTGTATCACGGCAAACTGGGAAATGAGCAGGTTAAGAGATTTTGTTGCGTTCTCAAGCTTAAATAATAGCTGTGACATGTGACCATTATACAACTTCATCACATCGCCTTGCTATTGTCGACAGGTGCCAGTTTTTTTATGTTACATAAGCAGCGCCGGTCATCCCATTTCATGCAGAATGAGCCCTTTGGTTCCGGGGGCCCGCATTGGCCCTCTGATCCTCCAAGGAGGGATTGGAATCTCATTCGGAAATTAAGAGACAGTACGGAAGACAATATTTTGAGCTGATACTGAGAGCCCCAGGCTGACGTCAGGGTTAAACATGCAATTTGCCTCCCACTGGGGGGGAGTTTGACCAGTCATGACCATGACCAATCAGGACAAGACTGCAATCAGCAGGATGAGTGATCAGCAGGTGGGCGTCCGTTTCCATTGGGTCAGACACCAACTCAAATCTCGTCAGAGGATTTGCACAGTTTAAGGTCCTCAAACTACAGCAGATGTAGGCTCACAGTTCAATTTGAAATGTTACGCCAACTCATTTCAGTGCGGATGTCTCTATTAAAACGGTTTTAGGAGCTGACGGGCTGTTGTCCTTCTCTTGATTCCTGTATTTGTATTTGCTGCACCAATAAGAGCAAATGGCCTCTCATCATCAGCCTGATAGAGTGAAGACGATCCCTCCTGAGGGCTTGTCACTCACGCAGAGGTTATGAAAATGAATATTCTCCAGTCCGCTACCGTCGCAAACAGCCGGAGAGAATCTCGTTTGTGGTTCCTCATTTAAAAAAACACGACACAGATGAAAACAAGAATAATCACTGACAGGAGTTTCTATTGACAGTGGCGAGATGACATTTTGCGGTCAAGATCGTTTCATTCTCACTTAGGGAGGAGATTTCAGGCTGTTTATCTTTATTTAAATATCTGAACAACAATGACATTAACAGCTCTCATGTGGACCCGCGGCGACCACAAGGTGGAGCGATTTAATCCGTTAAATGCAACAACAGGATGCTTTTCCATCAGATTGGACACTGAAAGACCCTCCAGTGTCAGAAAAGTGAAATAAGTTATCTTCCTAGTTTTAACTGGCACCTATTTATTTAGTTAATAACACACCGCAACTGAAAATAAAGTGCTGAAAATAGAAACTAATGTTTGTTGTAATACTGCATAAAGCGGTTAAATTACAGAACTGTAATATTTGTTATCTTGAGATAACTAACAGCCGTGTTGAGCTCAGTAAATTACTACTAAACTGTGGAGAGAGATTTGAATGAGAGGATATAAGTAGCCATAAAGGTCAGTAGTGAGAGCTGCTCACTGTCAAGCTTCTTTTCGGTGTGGGACTTCACTGTTCCTTGATATACAATATTCTTTACATCCATGCTGCAGTTTAGACTGCAGAAGCTTGGAAACACCAGTGTTCCGAGTTACCTTCCTGGTTTCTGTTAGCTTTGGTTTGGCTCCATCCTCCTCATCTGTCTTGTGAGTTCTCTCGGCACTCACGTCTTTGTTGGGCTGCAGAGGGAGATGGTCGATAAAGATGTATCAATGTTTGTGCTCTGACTTTTCAGCTTATACCTTCTCTGACTCACCATCGGGTCAAATTGAGCGAATCATCCATAGAGAAAGATATTTGAACTGTGACTATTGTGACAGTTAAGTGGAGGAGTGCTGCCGACTGGAAGCCTGACGCACTCAATCCTCTCCCCGCTGATTAGATGAGAATGGGGGTGAAGGTCACAACCGCAAGTGGCGTAGTTCATAATTCAAAAAGAGAAACCTCCTGTTCTAATTAAAGCAATCACGGCCAAAATGGGGGAAAAGGGGACGAAAGAAGCATGAAGGAGCCAGCAGGTGGGAAAGACATGGGCGGGGCTTTGGGATCTGTAAGCTCCTTTAATTATCTTTATATTTTAGAGACAAGTCAAGATCTTCTCAGCTGATACATTTTTTAATTTAATATGCTTCGAAGTTCCTGCTAGTATTTGAGATTCACAGGAAAATGAAGCAGTATTATTTAAGATTTATTAATATCCCTGAGTACATCTTATGAATCAAGCCACACCTGAGGTTAGTGGAGGATAATCATACATTAAAAATAGAGCTGTTGCACTGTGTTTACTAACCGATTGTCCACCACCAAACTGGGCAGGCAGCCTCCTGCCGGGCATCTTTGGTCTGTTGGCGGTGGGGTGACAGAGCTTCTCAGAGGTAGACGACAACTCGTCAAAACTCATCAGATCTGCAGCAGAGACAAAGTGAAGAGAGTTACATCCATGGCTGAAAGTTTGGATCATCCCAGCAATCATGGCATGCCGGACGTTGTGCACAGTATAATGTAACTCTAAAAGCGATTTTAACAAGTCAAATATCTTGAGAGCCTTTCCTACTTTTAAGTATCAGCTGCTGGGAAGCTTCTGAACTTGTTGTGTAACAGCACTTAACAGCTGCTCGCTGGTACACAGCCGCAGCTGCCACTGACCAGGAGGAAAGATGGAGTTTTCATGTTTCCCGGCTGTCTGGCACACTGACTGTCCGATGAGAGGTGTGAGGATTTTAGCAGCTCTTTATCATCTCTCTCATCTGTGATGTCCCCTCAGAGCAGCTCTATTAAACACACCGTAGGCGTCTTTACTTCGTGACCTTCCAGCTTTCCTTTGCGTTCCCATGTGGCCGCTGTTCCCAATATAGTAACATAATAGTTACTATATTGTTATTTTTATTATATTTAAATTATTTTTGAAGGAAAAATCTTTCCACATACTTCCATAATACAATTTAACAAAATTTCAGACTCGTCGCAGGGCCCTAAATGAGCAGCCTTGTACCTTGGTACCTCAGCAGTGCTTTGAAAGTATCCGGGCTCCTTCCCCTGCTAACAGAACAACTTCCATGTTTTGTCCACACCGGGACTCAAACCGGCAACCCTCCACTTCTCAGCCCAGTCCCAGACAGACTGAGCTACCAATTACTTAAACCAACACAATTTCCTGTCATTGGACACAAAAATTGCTAGAAAATCAAACAATTCCACACCGACATACACTCACCGGCCACTTTATTGGGTACCTCTGTTCAGTTGCTTGTTAAGACAAAAAGCCAATCAGCCAATCACATGGCTGCAGCTCCGTGCATTTAAACACGTAGATGTGGTCAGGAACACTTGCTGAAGTTCAAACCGAGAATCAGAATGGTAAAAGAATGGGATTTAAGTGACTTTAAACATGGCCTGGTTGTTGGACGGGCTGGTACTGGGATTATTACACACCAGCATCTCCAGGGTTTACAGAGACTGGTACAAAAAGAGAAATATCCAGTTAGCAGCCGATGAAAATGCCGTGTTGATGTGAGAGGTCAGAGGAGAATGGGCAGGCTGGTTCAGAGGCCGGCTAGTGTAGTTTGCATGTGTGGGAGCAGTCAGGTGTCACGTACCATTATCTGCAGACTTCTCTCCATAGTCCACAGATGCTGTCTTCACTTTGGTGGGAGGTAACTGGTCACTTTCTGACTTTGGTCGTGGTGAAGGCACCTCCCCATTGTACCTAAAGATGCGAAGGAACAAAAGTCATCAGAAAGAAACGCCTCTTGAATAAGAACAATACAACAGTGAGAGAGAATATATGTAATTTAGGGATCGCTGGTGTAACTGAAGCTGAGTCACAAGTGAAAGGGCACTTGGGAATGTGACTGCTGACAGAAACAGCCTGATAAATTGTCGCATGTGCACACGATCGCTCTGTTCATAGTCAGGCTAATAATACCAAAGTGACTCGCAGGTGCTTCCCAGTGCAGAAGGTCAAGTAGTGTTTCCTCTGAGGGATCCTGCTCAGTTCTGCACTGGAACACATACATCTGGACCACATACATCTACACGCATTAGCAATATTGTTCATTATCCACCTAAATGCAAAATGTCCTTGTATTTGCACATGACGGCATCTTTTTAGAGAGGGGCTCACTTGAGGCTTGGTGAGGGAACGAGAGGCTTATCAGGCCTTTTTGGTGGGAAACCTCCTGGTTTGCTTTTCCCCGGCGGAGGAATGGGCTTCTTGGGTGGGACCACTGGCGCTGCGGGTTTGGCCGGTCTGTGATCCAATGACGGCCTCTCACCTGTGAAGAGACAGAAGATCTGAGTACCATAGTTCCCAGAGTAAAACCTATTACACATATTATTCACAGGCCCATCCAGTTTTGTCAAAGCCCACCCACCATGAAAAGGTTGATGCCCCTAATGACTTATATGAAAAAACTTTTAAATGAATACTTAGCAGCAAAATGACTTAGTTTTGTTCTGCAAACTGCAAACCTTGCCTGTACCAAGGCTGAAGCCAATGATTAACAAATAAAGCCAAGAAAGCTTAAAAAAAATCCCATAATTCAGTGACACGGGCACTTCATCCTAGTTCAGCTCACTATCTTCGTCCCAGTCTTTAGAAACATTTTCAAGTTCTGCCGTCTCCACCGTCTCCCCACGATTCACTGATGCCGTTTCCTTCCGTCAAAGCCGGATCGATCGCATTTAGCTTAAAAGCTGCATCAAAGGAATCTCTTCCTTTATATTCCATGATGAGGGTGCGCGGTACGTGCACAAAGCAACAAATTAAGGAAATAATTGACCGTACCGTTGTGTGAGTGCGTTCGATTGGCCCATTGTGACCGCATCTGTAAATTTATTGATGTGATGTTTTTTGGAGGCATGAAACTCCTGAGCGGAAAAAACACTTAAACAAGCCGCAGGGTTTGACGTGTAGGTAGCGGCTTATACACCGCAAATTAGGTTAGTTGAAAGGGAGAAAAACAGGAGTTCGTGAGAATATATCGATAAAAGGAGACAAAAACAGCAGGGACGTTCAGCCATCCTGAACAATACTTGATAATTAGAGCGGCCAAATGAGTGACTTCCTGGTAAATTCCAATGTTGTGTATTCAGAACAGAGGAAATTAAAGCACACTCATCATATCACAACTTTAAGCTCATGTTTAATACTGATTCAAGGGTCCTTCTCTTTTCTTACACCTAAAGCCATAAGGTGCACCAGCTGGTTGTTTTTCACATTTTTGTCCCTCGGTTACAACGTGATCAGCCAGGCAGCACCTGCAATAACTGTGTAAATTAATGTATTCTTGACACAAAGTCAGACCTCTTATCTTTGGGAGCCCTAATATAAAGTGTAATATAATATCACTGGTGGCAGAAACATCAGTCTGAGTTTTAAAGAGTTTAATTACGCAAAGACACAGTTTTTTAAAATGATTCATACCGACTTGTGACTGAGCCTTGGTTTTTGCTCCGTGAGACTGAACCTGCACTGATTGAACTCGTGGCTCATTTCACTTTGTGATGTGATCACGGCCAAAAAACACCAACCGTCAAGATGAATCAAATGCACATAAACCGTATCAAATTTGTGCCCCATTGTTTCTGTGGTAACTTAAAAAGGTGGTAGAGGTTTGTTCGCCCATGCTAGAATGGCCTGACTAATTATGCAACCTCTCAAAAACTTTCCAAAAAAGTCCATAAATCCATAAAAGAAAATGCAAATTGACCCAAATACTGGCAGAGTGATGCATTTAAAGGTCTTTATGAAATCATTACCACTATGGGTCTAAAATTACAAATTATCATAGCTTTACTACTGATAACGTTCTCTTTTGATGGGCAGAGCACAGATATGAGGACAGTTTCAGTTAAAAATGGCAAGTAAAGCTGGCAGAAGGAAGGCGACTCCTATTACCCTTGTCCTCTGTCCTGGGGGGATGGGGCTTCTTGTCTGCACTGGGGACATCAGGCTTGAGAGCTGGAAAAACAAATCACCATCCACATAAAGACACGGAGTGACAGACTGGCAGACTGTGCGTGTGGAAGAGAGCTGCGGCTTCCACAAGAAAAAGTACCTCTGCTTGGCCTCATTGGATGGAAAAGTATTAGATCCACACACCAACGTAAAATGTCTCCACGTAGCTCTCGATGTGTGTGTATTAATGTATATAATGTTCTCTGGCGCAGAAATATTGACAAAATCCTTCAAGTCCTTGACAGGAAGTCTGAGAGGCAAACGAGCTGATGTCTCGAAAAGAGCAAAACCAACAAAACCCCTCGGCTGTGAGGTTCAGCGCTGATCTCTGCTGTGCTTCCTGTGCATGTGCACATGTGCAGGTAAGAGCAAGACTTTTGCACACCGAGCAACTTCTACTGTAACCTGTACAGACAGTTCCTGCAGGCTGAGAGACAGCGGGCCCGTCCACAGGGACGTTGTTATAGACCGCATTATTAATATTGAACGTACATAAAGGAAGGACTGGCAAATGCACGCAGGACCATTAATAACCGACACCTCCCACGGATTTTAGCGAGATAAAGAGCATAAAGTGTTCCTTACGTATGTTCTTTGATGGTGGAGGCGGCTTTTTCGGCTTCTGACAAGAGAAGAAAGACAAGAATAAGCAGGTGTGGGTGGACGTGGTGTAGAAATCATCAAAACAAATCATTAATCTGGAATTATTCTGCTGCCTTAAGGGAAAGAAGTAAAACGGACATTGAACAAAATCACAAGCCAAACTATACTGTATAACTGTAAAAGATATACAATTTGAGAGCAAACTCTTGACATCATACTAATATAATAATAATAATAAAGATTTATTATTCTAAAATACCCATCACACTGACTCCCAGACACCCATGGGGCACAATTACCTGGAACTACTCAGTGGCTTAAAAAATGAATTGTCAAATTTCAAAAGGCCTATAGGGACTCAGCTAATGATAAGAGTCTGTTATTTGTAAAAAATATGATTTCACAACAATGAATCATCAACTCTTTAGAATGAATAATTAATTTTTGTTGTATACACTGAAGTTAGAAAAACCAATAAATTATTTCTCATCAGTATGCAGCAGAAAACGCTCTCCGTGAATAGCTGAAACCTGTTTTGCCTAGAACCTAAAAGTACACAAGACGTGTCTGCCATGGACATGTCCACGGCCCCTCCGAGGATGCTGTGATCACAACGGAAACTAGAAACTGCAACTCAATCCTGTGTTATCGGCAACAACTGCAAATTAAAGGATCATCGAATTAACACACCAAACCACA
The DNA here is from genome assembly GCF_003711565.1 of Takifugu flavidus. Lineage (NCBI taxonomy): Eukaryota > Metazoa > Chordata > Actinopteri > Tetraodontiformes > Tetraodontidae > Takifugu > Takifugu flavidus. Next base: position 969,685 of record NC_079538.1, read on the forward strand.
TCAACACACCAAACCACACAGCTGAAGCCTTGAAAAGGACGCAGGCACCTTCACTGCCACATGCGTCGGGAAAGTCATTCTCCATCAAAGATTTGAGGGAATATAAATGACAGCTGCCATCCTAAAATTAAACAGGAGGAATCCGACTGTTTTTGACAGCTTACCTCCTCCGAGTCCAACTTGGTTGATAGCCTCAGAGATCCCCTGGACATGTGAGTCTAAAACAGAAGCATAACAGTACGCTATAAAACGAGTATCTGCGACCTCAGAGCTCAGGAGTCCTCTGGAGGGACGACACGTCAGTCCCAACTCCCACATGTCAGACACAGAGGAACGCGGGACGTGAGGGAATAATCCTGACACGATTGAAGGTGAAAGGTCAGAAACCCTAGAGGTCAACATCCAACATAAGAGCACTTGTTTCACACTTTGAGAATTTTGACAATGCCATCTTAGCAATTTAAGGTTTCAGCAGTCGTATGATTCATTTTTGCAGGACAATAGTAACACTTAGTAGCACACTAGTAATAGTAACTAACGGTGTCACAACCTTTATTACTTTAAATATGAATCAACTTACAAAAACAAGTCAAATGCAATAAGAAGTGACAGTCACAATATGCAGTTCTGTAATGGTAGCAAGCACAAATCTCTACAGTACATTGGGAAAAGCGGAATTATTAATAATCCAGTTAATAAGCGTGTGACCTCACCTCTCTCTCTGCTTCAGACAGCTTGACGACAAAGTTGTCAGGAAAAATACCTTGTCTGCCCCCGATTTCCCCCCTCCACCAGCCAGGCTCTCCCGTGTCCTGGAGACAAATTATCAGTGTGTGATGGCAGCAAAATGGATCACAATAATCTTGGTGCACTTCTCAACAGTCTCCACTAGATGGCGGTAATAATTCTTAGTAGGATTTGTCATTGTGAAGAAAATATTTAAACATTGTCAATCCACAACAAACAATGTGAATTAAAAATATTTTTTACATTTTTACTGTATGGCACAATCTGAAATATTTGTTTTTGCTATTCTGTTGAACACATGCACACAAAACACACTTTGAATACAGGATATCTGAGTATCCCGTGTCATTTTGTCAGTGTCATGTCTGCGCGCTGCGTCACCACTCAGTTTAACCTAATAGTTTTAGTGAAGACTTCAAACAGGCGGGGTGTTGATCACTTTGCTTCATGGGCTGAAATTTAACGCTTCAAAGGTGGAGCTTTGCACACATACGACTGCCAGAATAAACTGTTTTAAAACGGGTACGGTGAGCTGCGTCTCGCACACACACACACACACGTCAAAATCACAATTTTTTGCAGCAGGTGGATTTATAAAAGATAATATGCCAATGTGCATTATTGGACAGACAACTATGCAGATTTAAACTCTACTGGGTGGATGCCAACACTCTCAAACAAAAGGGGTTACATTTTATAGAGCGCCTTACTTCTGTAATCTGTGCACAGGAAATGTTCTGCAAACAGTGAGGTGTCAGAAATAGCAACCCACACTGGACGACGTCGTCTCCGATTCACTTTTGGTTTCCTTATGTCATAACTTTAACGCACTCAGTGGTGAAACTGTACCTTGCTCAGGATATGGACAATGTCACCCTCTTTCAGATTCAGCTCATCCTCGTTTGTAGCATCGTAGGTAAATGTGGCCCTGCAGTACTCTTTAGCTGGGGAAATATTGGACATCAGTTAGAGTCAGAAACAAGGAAATCTAAAATAGTTCTCAAAATCCTCTAGAACACATCTCAAACTTTATTTGCATGTCCAAATCTAAATGTGTCTAAATATCTAAATATTCTGGTTAACATGCGAGATACAAACTTTAAAATCAACCATTCAGTACATCAGCATGGTGCATTACCTTTAGATTTGCTGTCTCCCTCTGTCCTCTGAGAGTCTGTCATGTTGGGAAGGGCGGGCTTTGCAGTGGATGGTAATGATGGGATTGGCTAAAATGAAGCAAACCACACAAATGGAGATGATTTATCGCACAAGTGGAACTTCATGTGGAAGCTCCCCTAGAACGCCGTTCATGGCTGTAATGTTTATGAAGAATGCTGTTAATTATGGTCCTAACAGAAGATTGACTGGTGGATAATGGAGTGAAGTAATAACTACTGAAAAAAAGCAAGTCTGGGCCACAAAAGGGGCGTCAGGAGTGGCTCGCTATAAATCCAACACGGAACAAGAGAAAATCATTAGAAGAGAAGAGTGATTGAAATGTCCTAGAGAGATAGTGAGAGCATGCAGCGTGTCGAGGGGTATGAAGAGTGAAGGCAGCCCTGTTAGTAGTGAGGGAGTGTGAGTGCTGGGGAGAGAGGAGAGGAGGGACAATCTCAGAAGAGTGACACTGGGAAATCACTCCTCCAACTGCATATGAGCCTCTGAACAATACATGTAGTCACAGGGTCATGAGGAGGGCAACTACACACAAAGATGTTTTCAACACCTTTGGCAGTGGACTGTGCTTATATTGCTATTAATGTGACTGATCTTTCAAGTATTAGAGCCTTTTTGAACAAATGACAGCAATTTTGAATGACTATTTCCCTCAAAATGTGTCTACTAAATGTCTGTTAGGTTGCTGCACAGTCTCACCTGGACTGAAGCTGCTGTGAGGAAGGTTACCATTAATCCCACAGGAGATATTGGAATCAGCCCATTTAAAAAAGATCAACCGCACCTGTTATCAGTCAACACTTTTCACGACGTTGACTCGCAGGAAACATGAAAATGGTTGATATTTGTTTGACGCAGTCCCAACAGCAGAGGTTAAAGAGACACCATTGAGGGTTATGGCTCCCACTTGTATCATACACTCACTCGCTCCTTCTTCTCCTCGGTGTCGGGGCTCGGCAGTCGGACCTTCAGCTTGAGCGACCCTTCGCTAAAAATGTCTCCGAAGCCTATACCCCGGACCTTTTTGGGCTGAGTGATGACTCCGTTTCCAGAGGCCGGTGGAGGTGACGTTGGGGTGCTGCTGCCATCCATGTTGCTTCCATCTGCAGGTGGGGAGTCGAGAGAGTCAAGAGGCGTGTGAGATCGTTCCAATTGTGACACTTCTTCAGTAGATACACATCTGATCAGATGTCATCAATCAATACATGTTATTAAACAGTAATTACATCTTGAAATGTGTCTCATTGTATTGTTCATATTCGAGCATTCAGAATTTATTATTATTTTTTTTTAATTAAAAGCACAACAGCTGTAGCTGTAGAAGCAGGAAGTCAAAGGCTGACAAACACGTAGTTGCGTGTTCAGGCTTGTTTCACCTGGGATGGGATCACATCTCAGCAGCTCTGGGCGTGGGAAAAAAAAACTTCTACAGTGTTCCAACATGTGAGGTGGATTTTACTCCACGTAACTGCAGTTGAGTCTGACAGAAACTGACATGTGCTGTGAGCTATATTCTTGTATTCCCTCTGAGTAAACACACACAACAAGGGCCCCGTCAGCAAGGCTCTGCCGCTCCCTTACCGGCCTCATCTGCTGCCGTGCTGTTAGACTCCTGCTCGTCTCCAGCTGCGTCCAATTCTTTGACAAAGTTTGAGGGAAACACCCCTGACTTGCCGTTGTAGCTTCCACTCCACCAGCCTTCTTCAACCTGCGAGGAGAGCTCGGACGTTACGACAGCACATCTGGTGTGAAAAATACCCACTCTCTACTGATGCATGATGAATCTAGTTGCAAAAATTGTCTGCAGTTATAATTAGTTTCACACGGTCTCCATGAAACCTGCAGCTTCTGGTGTTTATCTGAAAAACTGAGCCAGCTGACCCACAGTAAACATGTTTGGAGTACCTCTTCTAGAATGTCCACGATGTCGCCCACTTTGAGCTCCAGCTCATCTTCGTTGACAGGATTGTATTCAAACAGCACCTTACACTGTCGCTTCTTTGGTTCTGTGGAGGGTAGAAGGGAGTGAATTGCAAGCAGCAGGCGCTGTGCCCTCCAAGTGCTAGTGAACAGGGCTACGCTGAGCTGCGTATACCCTCCTGGGCCGCCATATGGTTTGACAGAGCAATAACAGTCGAAAAACCAGGCAAGCTGCAAATCCAGGAAGTGGGAGGGAACTCCTACCGATCAGGTGACACAGTCAACTAAACAAGCAGAGCCGCTCAGGTAGAAACTGGGAGACGGAAGTGCTGCCATGTTCGCTTAAAGCAAATGAACCAGGCATGTGAGAACACAGAGCATATTAGTTTAGGGCTTGGTTAATAGCATCTGAACTAGTAAAGCTTCTACAGTCCCTTAAGATCAACAACCAAAAGCTCAATAAGTCATCTATAATAATCCTACCAGTCCTGCTCCTGCTGAGCTCAACACTGAACTTTTCCACAAACGTTCAGAAACACAGTAACGCCGTCATGTGGCTGAAGACAACGTGCGGCAAATCCAAGAGAAAACACTGTCTGTCACACAGCAGGACCATTACAATCTTCCAACGGTCACATGACAATTCAAAATCCATCACGACAGTTTCGATTTTAATCATGTTCACGGTCTCATTATGTCGGCACGACTTTTTTCTTCTGCAGTTTCCATCCGTAGACACAAACGTGCACATTAGGTTGATTGGGGCGCCTAAATTGCTCCAAGGGCTGAGATTGTCACAGTGCCTTATCTGATACATTGAGCGCACTAAATAGGGTAAAGTCACGCTCCAACACACAGAATGGTATACAACCTAGTGCACTATATAGGGAATAGGGAGTGATGGGCACAGCAGTTGTTTACAATATGCACAGTATGTATAGTTAATTATTCTGATGGTTATATACTGTATATATATGACTTATAATAAATGTCCTATGATTGAAGGATGAAGGTTAGGCTGTAGTGATTCATTTCTGGGGGTGGGTTTCCCTACAACTATAAAGGCATAAACACAGCAGGCAGAGGAAATGCTGCCATCAGCAGCATGTGAGCTCCACAAACAGCTTGGAAAAAACAGGAGGAAGTCAAATATTCCCATAATCATAATTACATGCACACTTTAACCTTCTGTCACCTGGAAAAGGAAGAGGGGTTGTTAACTGAAGATGGTAAGACAAGCAGCTTGTTTGTGATTTTCATGTAGCCATGGAAAGATAATAATCTTTTCAAGCCCACCCTGTAAAAACACTTACTTTTTGATGCTGGAGGGGGCTGCGGCAGAAAGCCCCCTGTAGGGATGCCGATTGTACTCATCCTCTGAACTAGGTTGGCCACATTTCCTGAACTCTTCTCCCTCTTTGTGGCCTGAGACAGCTCTTCTCTATGTTCATTTTTTGTTTCCTTCACCTCTTTGGCATCCTTCTTTAGTTCCTACACAAAAAGAAAAGAAGCAGCTTAATGAACTGAGATCATATAAACTATTACTCCATGTATAGGGAGAGTCAAAGTATTAATAATAAATGCTGTCTTCAGTCTTCACTCTGTTCCTCAGAAAATGGGTTTCGGTGTCACGTTCGTGTCTGAATCCGTGGCGATGGTGCATGCACCGCCATCCACCACTAGGGGCAGTCCTTGTACCACAAGAGGGAAGTTCATACAGTGCAGCATCTATTTTCTATTTTTTTCTTTTGGAATCATGAGGAAGCATTATGATCCATGTCTAAATCATCCCAACCAGAAAAAAGGGAACTCCCTGACACCAGCCTAACACCCACAATACACATTTACTACATGGCAAAGAAATATAGATGAGAACAGAGTTAGTCATTATTTCATTTTGCTGATTTTTACTATGATAAAAGTTTCTTTTTTTTCTCTGGCGATACAAACATGACTTTTTTGTATTTGTATACTTTAAGCACAAGTGTGTGTGTGTGTGTGTGTGTGCGTGTGTGTGTGAGAGAGAGAGAGAGAGAGAGAGAGAGAGGAGTACGATGACAGGGTTCACAATTCACTTCCTGGTTGGTGTGAGCTGATTCAGCAACTCATTAGCAAAGTGAGGATGTTTGGAAACTGAGGAGACTTTCAGAAGTGATTACCTTTCACCGGCTCCTGCGGGTAAAGACGTGTTTTTATCAGCAGAAATCAAGAGAAAAACGAAATCAAGATAAACGGTTCTTAAACATAAAAGGACAGAAGTGAGAAGCTTCACAGCTCAGTTTCTGTTTCTAGAAACTAACAACACGTTAAGCATCTGCTATGTGAAATTCCCAAACAAAGCTAAAGAAACTGACACTTTTCTTAACAAGTCTTTTTCTCAGAGCCTCAGCGTGAAGGCCCTTATTTCCATGCCTCACAACTCATTAGCAGTTTCTTAGGATCAATATCATCTTGGCCATATCCCCAAATGTCCCTATCACGATAAGATCCAGCAGATCCTGCGATGATTCATTAAATAAAAATAGCATTTACACAAGCTAGGAGTTGACCGACTGGCTCGGAGGCAAGCGATAACTATTCAAAACAGCCTGTCGAGCAGCTTTCTCACCGTGCAAAACAAGAAGAGTGTTTCCTCACGGGCATCTGTGGCTAACACACTGAATATAAGGTAGATGACAAATGTCAGCCAAGCCCACCTCACCAGGAAGTCAGTAAAGTTCAGGAACAGCTGTACAAATGTCTCTCCTTCCTGACCGATTCTGCAAGGGTTTTTTCCTCGACTATCCTCGTTATTGCTGCTAGCCTCATGAACCTGCGGGCCTGCTCCACCTCCTCCAGGATGGCACATGGATGAGTACAGTATCTACTCATGTACAGAAGAGAATTAGAAAAGCCCTGCAGGATTCCTCAGGAGCCCACCGGCTCCCTGACTGGGACCCTGCCCAGATGTTGGACGGGAGCGTCCGCAGGCATGTAGCCATTCCAGATTTTTATGAAGGGCCAAGGTTTAGTTGAGCAACTCCACTTCTAACAACACAGCAGGCTACACAACACAGACAACTCCTTTTGTTACAGAATCCCATAGAAAGGTCAATGTAAGAAGGCACCAAGAAATGACACCAAGAAATAACAATGACCAGGGTGTCATAAACTATCACACTGTCCTTAAATTTATGTACATTTTCATAAGAGGTAATATCTAATGATAAAGAACATTGAATACTTTCCTGCTTCTGTGCTGTAGCCTTTAATCCCAATTTGTCAAATCAAAAAATGTAATGTAGACAGAAATCAACAAGCAGGACGGTTATGCAGCCAAGGGAAAAAGACATTCCAGCTCAAAGCCCTTCGTGTCTTCCTGATAAGGTTCCCCTTGAAGACACATTCCTGTAGGTTGAGAGGAAACGAGGCACAGAAAAATCCTCAAAAACGCCTTACCCTCTCACTACCTGGCATGTTGTCCAAGTGCTTCACTTAAAAACACCATTTGGAAAAGCTCAGACAGCAGGAAGGCTGTCGGGAGCAAAGTTCAACAGGCAGCAGGCTATTCAGAGGATTAAGTCAGAGAGGCTGCTTAGCTGATTATCTATCTCAACGCAGATGATTACAGAGTAAAGGAAACGCAGGAAGCAGACAAGAGCAACGTGACATCACCGGTGAAAAGGAGAAAATTGGAGAAAGTCCTTCCATTAACAAAACAGGCTTCAATCTAGCCACTATAATAGATATCAGATGTAACCTCAAAACCTCTAGGTTTAACTTTTCATGCCCTGCCACCTCCTCAGCCCACAATTCTGCAGAAACTCTGCAGCCTGTATCACACCATACAGGAGGGAAGCCCTATAGAAAATAAGGACATCTATAAACCTGGCAGTCAGCTGAGTCACCGGGCTTTCGCCACTCTGGGGCGAGGGTGCGTCCTGCCGCTATCAGTGACCACATCTCTAGCAAACACTCAGCAAGATACTGCTGTGGTTTGGTGACGTTTCTTGCTTTTACGCAATTATTGCAAATGGACCGGCCGACAAAATGCATCAGGGAGCTGGGACCATGAGCGGAGGGGTGACGTCCTACTTCCAGCACTGGCAGAGTCCCAACCATGACTCAGCACTTCTGCACCACGACATAAAGGTGTGAAGGCCATCGTATGTATTTCCACCTCATCCTGTCTCGGTGGAACGGTGCTGACATTCACACATGGATTAGATGAATAGTCATCAGTCGTTTTCATCAATCAGCCAAAATACACACGCAGAACTTTCCAGAATTAATCTCTGTCATCCACAAACGGGGTGACATGGAAATTTCCACACACATTTGAAATAAAATGACACTTTCTTGTTGATCTTTTCATATTTCCATTGTTGTCATCCTCATCTTCCGGTTTAATTACAGATGACAGCGTCTCCAATAGGTGCAACAACACAATTCCATCAAAATTTCTATTAAAATATCAGGAAAAATTCATTTATGTCCAATAGTATCCTTGATAAAGCCTAATAATTGTAATTACTAAAAGAGGAAAAAAAGAGGACGCTTGTTTTGTCATTTGATTTTAGTTTGTTCTTGGTTTTTTACTCGAGATTCAGTCAAAATGTAACAGTAATTGTACTTTTGCTCCAGTTTTACCTTAACAAAGTTGTCTGGGAAGAGGCCCCTCTTCCCGTTCAGGTCTCCCTCCATCCAGCCGTCCTCCTCGATGTGCCGCACGTTCTTGATGATGTCACCAGGCCGCAGCGTCAGCTCGTCATCGTGGAGCGCCTCGTACTCGTACTCCACCAAGACCTCTGTTTGGAGGAAGAAAGGGGGGAGGAAGAGGAAGAGGAAGACAATGATCAGCAAAAATGGGCCAGAAGTTGAGAGAGAGCAGGAAAATAAAGAGACAGGAAAAGACGGTAACAGGAAGGGCAAAAGGTGACGCCAAAAGGAAGCACGCGGAGAAACAACAATTAGCACTAAATTAGAACTAAAGAATCTTTTAATAGACGTCTTTTACATGAAAGTATTTCTGACAGCCGCTCCTTTAAAAGTGAATAATAATAATTAATATTACTGTGAGGGAGCTGACTGCTCTGCTTCCTATCAATCATCTAATGGTGTTCTTCCTATTTAGGCTACATCTGATTTAGCACTGGGCTATTTCCTCACCAAGCATCCAGCACCTGAAACATTGTTTCCAACTCAACCGAATCTAAAGGTGTATGGAGCAAAACTACAGTGCAACATAAGAAACCACATCTGCTTCTCCCTTCTTGCATCATCAGGCTTCACAGTGTTAAACTAGCGCTGCGAAATGACATAAAGGTGTTGTGTTCTCACGATTAAGGCTAAGCTGAAGGCTGCAGGAGTGAAATTAAAATCACCATTCCCCAGGAGTTCATCTGCTTTTGTGTAACATGTGAACACAAAACAAGTGGCGATGAGAATAGTTCAGAGGAGGAAGTGGAAATAACACTTTTGACCACATGGCCCAATAAACTATAAACTGGTGACATCTTGTCCCAGACACACTGATCAAGATCGCGTCTCAATGCGAGACGGTAAATACAGGCTCCAGAACTTCATGCCAGAACTTCTGGCACTCCGGGGGATCCTTTGACGGCCTCTGTGGCAGCTTCCTGCACCTCGAGGCCACAGACCATCCTCACGGTCACAGTTAGTGGGTTACAAATCCCAATGGAACCCAGCTGAGACCCCCCGGACAATCATTTGAGTCTGCCGCTGACACCTGGGCCGGACCTGAGGGTTTATCGTGAAGCAGAGGGACGTTCAGTGCCACACACACCACTGGGTCCATTATTCCACACACACCTGTATTTGGAACTGATCAGCAGTGAACAGAACACGGCTTCGGGGGGGGGGGTTAATGTTTAAAGCTAAATGTCACCGTTCAAGTTTAGAGTGTCCACTGAAAATTGGATTTTTGCTCATTTGGAGTCGAGTTCCTCATTATCAAGTCCAACAGACCCCGATCCAACCTGGCAAGATCACCACAGACACAGGTCAACCCACTCGCTCCTCAGGATCAATCACCCACAGGAAGGGCAGGAGAAGTTCTTTTGTCAGATTATTGATTGGTCGGTGGGGTTAAATGCCCCGCTTCAACCAGCCAGGCTCGGAAGTGGACTTTGGTGTCTCGTCATGCTTTTCAGGTGTCCAGAAACTCCTCCATAAAAGCATCCTGACCCAACAGTTCTGCTCTTCATTCCCAGCCAGGACACAAAAAGATGTTCACTGAAGTGAACATTAAAACACTCTTAAATGGGATAATAAATTCCGCCCGTTTCCTGGCGGCGCTACTGTCCTCCTCCAAACCCTGAAACAGCTAAATGTCTCATAGTCATGGTCTCATCATCGAGCATGGTGCCACGCTGAGTCGACGGGAGCTCCTAAAATACCGCCACCAGCAGCATCGTTGGCTCTTTGGAGGCCTCTGGAGGCCGCACGGCTCCCCCAACAGTCTGAAGTCGGTCTCCATGCAGCTCTGTCCGTTCCTCATTCCTCTATCATGCCCGGTCTTGCTCAGCTTTGTTTGACTCTTATCAAATACTGGAGACTTTCCTGAGCTCCCCTCCCGACAGCCACTCCAAGGAGCCCGACTATGAGGAGGAATGTTGAACATTCCCACCCTCATTCACAGCTTCCCAGAGAGAGAATGGAGGAAAACTCCAACACGTGGGGACTGTGTGTGTCTTATGTGAGAGAGGAGAGGATGTTGGGGGGGGGGGGGGAGGAAGCGGAGGCCGCGCAAGGCTGACTGCCAGGCAGACACTCAGAATCTCTGCGCTCCCGTCGCACAATCAGCAAAGAGGAAACTCATAACTGTACCTCTGCATCGACGTATCAGCGCTGGCTGATATGAGGCGATAACTCGGGAGGGAAAACAAAGGTTCCCGTTGTTATGGACAGCTCCAGCTGGGAGGACAGCACATCCTTGCCCACGATCAACACAGCCCACCTTTCATTCGGTCCCCATAACTAAACAACTTTTTAATTTACAATTTCTGAATCACAACTTGGTGTATTTGGCCGTTAAAGCCTCCTCATCTTAAACACAGGAGAGTTTACTAGTTTAAAGTACGTTGTTATGGTAGCGTTAGCGCTCCCCGACTCGCCCATATGCAGCTGTGTAATTACCAGTTAGTTACAACATGACCTGCCGGTGATGTGCTGTGCAGGCCTGCGAGGTCAGAACGTGGAGTCACGGCTCGGCTCAGCGACACGTGCAGCTGTTTGGCGGCGCTGCATCCATACGACGTCCGACACACCCTCCGCGCAGGAGATCCTCCCGACTGCTGATCCCACCCACCCAGCACGTACGCACTGACATGACTGTCTCATAAAGCCAGCCGGGAACCCACCACCTCCGAGTGCAGCGGGATGTCCCAACATGTCCAGAAGGTCCATTTCTCCAGAACCCACTGCTCAAAGAGACAGTTGACCCTCTATAATCTCTCATCTGATCCACTTCCTACTGTTGTAGTGGTTAGTGAGCACAACCAACTGTCCTTTAACAGGTGTTACTGACTTTTCCAGGATATGAGGGCAAAAAGGTGATAAAATGTTGTGTTTACAGTCTTAGATAATCCCAACACTTGTGATGATGGAAAGCTGCTTCCAGGATCAACATCTGCACTGATTTAAACCTCCTCTGGGGCTTCAGACTACTTTCCCCACTCGTATCCTGTTCGGCTGGTGGAACTCGAACCTAGCTCTTAACAAGTTCCTGGATAAACTAGATGGGAAGTAGCTCTGGTCCTAGGCCATTCCTTGTAAGTCCCATCTTTTTATGTACAAATTCCATTGAAAATGGAGGAAAATGCTGATTATTTGTTGTCGTAGTTTTTGTTTAACTAAAGGATTCCACTGGTTGTTGACAATGCAAACACAGAGGTTTTAACCACTTAACACCAAAACAAAATCAAAGTTTGGCGATTTCAGCCATTCGGGCAGTAGCGGGCTGAATGTAGGCGACGTTGTGAGAAAGCAAACAGCAAGAGGGAGAGCTGGGACATGTTCAAACAAAGCTTAGATCCCCTCGGCAGAGAGAGATCTGCAGGAAAGTAGAAGAAAAGATCAATGTGCTGCACACAGGAGAAGCTAATGATTATACAACACACTTGTCAGGCCTAGCTGGCTGGATTCTAATCTGGATCCAGCAGACAACTTCGATTTTGAGTTCCAGCGCTGCAGCTTTTGCTGTCGACCTTGCGTCTTCTCCCCCGTTCCGACGCTGCGGTCCTGGGCGAGGGTCCACAAAGCACCGTCTGAGGCAGCAACCTCGCCTTCAGAATGTCAAACCAAGCCACAGCCTGCAACCTTCCAGCCCAGATGACTGAAACCTGTTTTGCAACATAGCAGAAGTCGAACTGTGCGCAACCACACAAACACCAGACTTTACATGAGAGCTGCACGCCAGGCAACCTTTATTCTGCAGGTTTGTCTCGTCCACAAGTGTGACCTTCCTCCAACCACATCGGATTGTGCTCATTTGTCGTCCCATTTTACAGTCAGAGAATGGGGCTTATCAGACATCAGAAGCATTGTTGATGTCGCAGAAGAAAATGTGTGCAACGACAACTTTGGCTTCCAACAGAAGCTGTCACACTGTGGGAATGCTGAGGAGATGCTAGCTCTAAATGGGAACTTTTAGCTCGCCTGTTAAGTCCCGACGTGCAACACCAAATTACATCCCTTGGAGAAAAAGCAAGCCAGGAATATCAACCTCATAAAGTTGTTTACGGTGGACGGACTGTTTTTTTTTTAAACTAGCCCCATCGAGTCGTGTTAAAATTTGAAAGAAGTGGAGCCAAATCCAAGGATGGATGTGGCGTTATCCTGTTAGGCAGCCAGCTAGCTGGCTAGGCTAACGCGCTAACTACCTGGAGTGCTAACTTTAGACTCCCTGCTGGCTAAAGCTGACACCATGACTTCGGTTCCTGACACTGTTTTTAGGATATTCCAGACGGATTGTCTGTCAAATTTAGCTTCTAAAAAGAAGGTGTTGCGCCCGGCGTATACATACACACATATATATCCCAACACAAGCGCCACATCATGGAAAACTCACCCATTCCTGTCCTTCGCCTCGATCTCAAACGCTGGGAATGTCTTATCCAGCAGCCTCGCTACTAACCGCGTTAGCCACTAGCCAGGTATGTAATCGGTCGTTCTTGTCCCCCTTTACGGCTATTCAGTGCGGCGTGAAAGGTGCCGTGGGCCGTGTGTCCATTCGCGCTCGGCTCGGCTCGGCTCGGCTCGGCGGCTCGGCGGCTGCAGCCTCCCGACTTTCTCTCGGTGCAGCTTCAAGATTAGAGTGCAGGAAGTTGAGCAGGAGTCTCCACCTTTCTTGGACCTGCCTCAGCGGGTTCCTCCTGCTGCTGCAGCTGCTGCTGCCGCCACCCAAACTCCCCACCACGCACGGAGATAGAACCAGGGTTTGGGTTCCAACCCTTCAACTTTAGCCTGCAAGCCCCCCTCTCCAATAACTACTGCACCACAACTCACGCACGGCGCATTAAAAAGGAGATAACTTGATGTAGATGCGCCGATAAACACTTGTTTATCATTTATCCTGCATCATGCGTCTAATCTATTTCTGTTTATGTTTGAAGAAATGAATGAATCCCGCTGACATGTCACGGTTCGAGTGGTCCAGTCAGAGGAAGCAGTTGGGGGGCAGTTGAATCTGATACGATCCATTTAAACCAAACGTCAACAGCGCGTTTAAAAGCAGCCTTTACACAAATCTATGCAAAAGCAGCCACAGGCGGCCCGCAGACCGTGTGCGCGTCCCCATTTAGTCTCATTAAATCAAAAGCCGCCTCCTGGTTGTCATCAGTGCAGGATGGAGAGATGCAGAGTGCGTGTCGTCAGCACGCACGCACAGTCGTGTCACTGCAATGCTCGTATGTCGTCTCTGCCCATGCTGGCCCGATTCTGCAGCAGATGTTTGGGCCTTTAAAGATAAACGCTGAAACACTCCTGGATACGGGGGAAGGGGGGGCATCCCATAATAGTCTTCACTGTTCCACAGGGATCCGTTTATCAGTTGTTTTAACTTTGGATGGATGGATGGATGACGGATGGGTGGATGCATGATGGATGGATGCATGATGGATGATGATGGATGCATGATGGATAGATGATGATGAATGCATTATGGATGGATGGATGGATGACGGATGGGTGGATGCATGATGGATGGATGGATGGATGCATGGATGATGATGGATGGATGATGATGAATGCATTATGAATGGATGGATGGATGGATGGATGGATGGATGGATGGATAGATGGATGGATGGATGGATGATGGATGATGGATGGATGATGATGATGGATGCATGATGGATGCATGATGATGAATATTATGGATGGATGGATGATGGACGGGTGGATGGATGGATGCATGCATCCATCCATCCATGCATGCATGATGGATGATGATGGATGGATGATGGATGGATGATGATGATGGATGCATGATGGATGCATGATGATGAATGCATTATGGATGGATGATGGACGGGTGGATGGATGCATGCATGCATCCATCCATCCATGCATGCATGATGGATGATGATGGATGGATGGATGGATGGATGGATGGATGATGGACGGGTGGATGGATGCATGCATGCATCCATCCATCCATGCATGCATGATGGATGGATGATGGATGGATGGATGATGATGATGGATGCATGATGGATGATGATGGATGGATGCATTATGGATGGATGATGATGATGGATGCATGATGGATGCATGATGGATGATGGATGGATGATGATGATGGATGCATGATGCATGCATGATGGATGATGATGGATGGATGATGATGAATGCATTATGGATGGATGGATGATGGATGATGATGAATGCATTATGGATGGATGGATGATGATGAATGCATTATGGATGGATGGATGGATGGATGATGAATGCATTATGGATGAAAGATGGATGGATGATGATGATGGATGCATGATGGATGCATGATGGATGATGATGGATGCATGATGGATGGATGGATGATGCAGATATTATGTGTAATATTCCTTTGTTAACGGTTCCAGAAGGCTTATTTGATACGCTCTTTTTTCCTCAGTAATGGTATTTCCGCAGCACAGATTCATGAATTAGTGGGAAAACTGGAAAAACCATTTAGCTGCCAGCTAATTAATGGAAAATAAGAAAACCACTGGTGAAGATTAATTCCCCCTGCATTCGCAGTTGTGTGTAATTGATTTACTCATGACATTTCTCGTTTAGATTGAGATTAAAATTCCCATTTACGCGTTTTCCTGTGACGTGTCTGGGAAAATAATCACACTCTAAAAAGGTGGAGAATGAGGAAAGAAGCCGTGTGGCGCCCCCTGTTGGCCGGACGGCGCCACAGTCCGACGCAAGAGTTCAACACAAGATGGAAAGTTGAAAGAAAAATAAACCCTACAACTGTATTGTTTCTATATTTACTGAAGTGATAGTTGCTATTTGGGTGCTAAATAATTCACTCATACATGTTGTCATGGCAACAGTGAAATGTAAAAGAAACTATCAGCTGTCTGCATTATCATTCAAACAAAATAAGTGGACAGTCTGCCAACATCTAACATCTATAGACGTCCTACTAAGATAAAGATCAGCTGTAATTGTCACACGCACAGTTATTATACACGGACCATGTACAGTGAAATGTTTGTTTTTGTGGTAGTTATACGTGTTATTTTGTTCGTTGAAGAAATTCATTTGTGCAGGGTAGTTTTTAAAATGAAAACAGCTTGATTATTTACTTATTTAGTCCATAAAGAGTCCAGTGACCCACTGCTGGTCGGGAAGAAGAAAAAACTAACAATATTTATGGATCACAGCCAAAATGAATGTAGTTGGTCTCAAGTTCTATTGACCTGCAACAAGCGCATTTTTCCACTAGAGGTCAGGCTGGTGGCGTTTCCACGCATCATTCCTTTTGCTCTCGCTGCCCGCTAAAGCCAATTTCCATCGTTCGGAAGCCAATGCAAACTCTTTCTGTAAAGTTAATTATTTAAACATGTTGATAGAAAAGAAATTCAGTGACTTGGCCGCCTGAATTCTAGTTTTAATTTGTTTTTGTAGGATTAGTTGTCGAAAAAAGTGGCAGGAGGGTAAAGCCAAAAAGAAGTTTAGTTCTCACACAGGATGGGGACATGTGGTTAACTGCAGTCACACGAAGGCGGCAGATGCACAGATGCCTACTGAGAACAACAGGAAACTGATTCTGCTCTCTCACGTGTGGATAGAGGTGTCACTGAGCCCCCTCCTCAACCAAAGGAGAGTCCCCCACTGGCTCAGTTGGTGCCTCTGTGCTGGATAATGTTGTGTTTAGTTTGTCCTGTTACTAGGAGACGTCACTCAGCAGCTGCTCTTGAAGCCTAAAATCTCCAGCATATTTATGCTAAGGAGCTTCACTTAGGTGCTCTTAGCGGCGCCATTAAACTAAAAAAAAAAAACAGAAAAAAAACAGTGAAGGAACCAGGTTTTGAACACACCACGTCTGGCAGCTGAGTGGCGGACAGAAAGAAAAACATTAAAAGATTTTTTTTTAAAAATTGCTCTCCTCCAGCTCTGTCCACACATGCCTGCCTTCTATCGGGGGTGATTACCTTCACTGACCCATTTATGCTGGACCCGTGTCCCCTCAGCAGCAGAGCAGAATCATCCCCCGTGCGTCCACTCGCTTCTGCTTTGGGCAGATGGTCGCCCAGTCTATTTACAGCAACATCAGAGGCTATCACCATGTTGGTGTGTGTGTGTCTGTGGAGACTGTTTACAGACAGGCTGCCCAGTCAGCCAACACCCTGCACGTGTGTTGTGTCTGCATATCTGGACTCCTCTGAACAGATGACTAAGCAACTCAACCCTCATGTTTACTCCATGTTATTGTTTATCCAGCTGGTTTGAAACTTCAGAATTGCCCTAAAATTAATTAGACCTTATTTAAGCGTGATGGCATGATAGGATCAGTGAACACCCCACAGTCATTACATTTTAATAGTAATTCAATTTAAAAAACAAACAAACAAGAAAACTGTGCTGGCATCTTATAATACAGGCCTAAATGCATCTGTGTTGCCGTTCCAAAAAATGAAATAAATAAATCCCCCACCCTGGTGAAAAGCTGTTCAATTATTCATGCTTCTGAAGATTACTCAGCACTTTCTAAAAACGGAAAAATGCGAATGGCCTCTTGACAGACGAGAAAAAGAGAAAGAAGCCAGGAATGGAAGCCAGACTGATGATTGAGGCCTGCTTAGCTCAGTTAGGCCACTTGGTGGGACACTGACAGGGGCCTCGGGGTCACGTGACTGGCAGCTCTAGGCTCATACAAACAGCTCAGACAACCTGTGTTTAATGGAGGAAATCAGTCAAGCGCCTTAATCAATAAATGCAAATAATTCTTCAAACCATAGTCTAAGAACTGTCCAAACACTTACAATACAGCAAATATATATATGTTATTATTAAGTTTAACTTTTGCTCATGAATATTATCTGACATGCCATTAAGATCTGTATTGATTATCTTGCATCACTGATTCAAAACACGGGGATCAAAGCAATTTAGAAGCCTGTTCAACAGTAAATGTGTTGCATATTTATATGTATTTTCTACGTCGTGTGAAATAAACAGTCAAACAACAACAAGACGTCATTCTTTATTTGAACCAGTCTCACCTGTAAGCCACGCCCCTCCTCCTTGGGCCCGCTGGGCTTCCATACACGTGCTCGCTCTTCTGCGCATCGTGATTGGCTGCGGCGCGCCACTAAGGTCCGCCCATCCGCCTGACGTCACCGCGGCAGTGCCTGTGGCGCTCGGCAGCGCGACAGCAGAGCCGCACTGACGAGCCTGGTCTGGGGCGAGGCGGCGCAGCCACTGTGGCCCCTCATTTCTCCCCGCTATGGGAGTGAAGCGAAGCCTCAGCCCGGACTCTTTGATCGCGGTCCGCCCGGAGACGCGGACGATAAAAGGCTGCAGTTGAGAGCGAACCTGCTCTGCCGTCTCACCTCCGATAAAGCTCAGGGAAGAGGAGGAGGAGGACCATCTAGAGATGAGAAGTGGTTCTCCAGAGGGCAACTTGGTCAAGGACGTTCGCTCGAACCGCGTGCGTGTTTTCTGAGCCGGGACAATGTCTGCAGTGTGTGTGCGCGCAGTGGTGAGTCCATCACAGTTACCTCAGCCCCGCTCACTTTGCCTTCTTTATTCTAAGGACTCCTCCAGCAGGTTTTCTATTTAAAGGGACAGTATCTGTTTTTTTCCTTTGTGCCCCAAAGTAAACTTCCCCAACATCAGATCATATGCAACCATCCTTTAAAATATACTATATATATATATATATATGTATGTATATTGTTAACCTAAAACAGACTTCATCAGTTCGTCCTTTCTGAGTAAGTAGGAGGAAAAAATAACCTCCACTAGAAGGATGGAGCAAGAGACGCCCAGCAGTCTTTTGTTGCCAACACTCTCAGAAATGTCATTTAACTAACTCTTGTTTGTTGTCAGTCAAATGCAGGCTTGGCTAACAGTAGGAGAAAACAGTCTTTTAGATGTAACTCCAAATTCAGCCACATTCGGGGCTTCTGGGATGTTGGGTGGGCTGGTTTATACCAGGAATCATGATGATGCAAGGCAGGGTTTCCTTTGTTCACGCGATGGAGGTATCCTTCTGTTCCTGCCAGTGACGTTTCGGAGCGATGCCTCATACCGCTTCATCACTCTGAGTCAGATGAGAGTTTGGCTCCATGCTGAGAACTTTCTGTATTTTTTTATATTAAGTTCAGATTCTGTCATCAGCACTAAAGGTGACTTCTGGAATCCTGAAGCTTGTCCGGTCACACTGGCAAAATAGTGAAGAACATAGAGCAGTATTCTCTCTGTTTTGAGGTATTGATGACTGTGTCTGTCAGCCAAATTCCTGAAATGAGATATATATTTTTTAATGCTTGCAAATCTTTACATAGATAGCTCTTTAAAACAACAAACAAGCAATCCATGAGTTAGCCATAATTTGTGTTTTGGCCCAAAGGACATGAGTTAGCAGTTAATGGGACATCTGCCCTCTGATGGCAGGCTGCTGAAATCAATGAATTAATTTTGATTGACTCTCACGCATGGTGTCTCAGAAAAATATTAGCTATACTAATGAGGACTACGCATTTAAAATACATTTTAATTTTCCTTGTGACAAACAGCCTGAAAAAGCTTTGACAACTGAAATGATAGTAAAGGATCTCATAGAAGCAAGCTGCAGTTTAAATCTTAACGTGCTTTTCTAAAAACCACCTCTAATCAAACAAAGTGGCCTGGGCTCCAGTCGATGAGCCAGAAGAGGGGGTTGCAAAAGCTAAAAGACCAAGCTCTCTGGATGAGATCACTCATGTTCCAATCAAGTTCACTGGGTTTAGCGTTAACAGAAGTATGAAATTGTTCTGAGAACATCTTCATCACAGCAAAACTGACCGGTTGTGGCTATTTTAGCCACCTTTTTAGACAGAAAGGTTTGAATTAGCTTACAGGCGTCAGAAAGAACAAGTCTGTCTTATGGTTCGCCATCAGATATGCAACAGAAAAATGTGCTTAATGGAGGCTTTAGGGATGTTGCAATCCAACAAGGATCAGTTGTGTGTGTGTGTGTGTGTGTGTGTGTGTGTGTGGGTGTGTGTGTGTGTGTGTGTGTGTGTGTGTGTGGGTGTGTGTGTGTGTGTTGGTCATTAGCAGCTAACTCCTCTCAGTTCTCTGAAGATCATCACGCTATTGTCCGTGATGCATTCACTGACCCAACAGAGCCTCTTTCTCTGAGCTGCAACATGAAGACACGCAGCAACAGGTGCTGTGGCTGTGTGTCATCATGTAAACATCCTCATGTAAACGTATGTGTGGCACAAGAGTTACAGTAATAGCCTGGAGAGTGTGTGTGTGTGTGTGTATGTGTGTGTGTGTGTGTGTGTGTGTCTGTGTGTACGTGTGTGTGGTGGGTACAGCTTAATATCTGGCCCCCACACATACATTCCACCCACACCCACACACATGTTTACTGTCATAAACTACAGGGTTTATTCATTTCTTAACGACCAGAAACTATCGTGAAGGACTGAGACATCTGATGCTCCTGCTGTGCGTCCTGCCTTCACTGTGGTGCAGCTTGATGTTGCAGGAGCCTGAAGTCTTTTCACAGAGAGCGTGAGCGGAGTCCTTGCCAGCAACCTTCCCTGATGCTAACCTAATTCATGTGCTAGCAATGTGTCCATCTGCCCGCTTGCTGCTTATGTTAGCGCCACGAGGTAAAACACAGAAGAAGACAAAGGTGCCAATGTCTCAAAATCAGCTATCAATTGATTTTCAGTTCAGTTCAGTTCAGTTCAGTGGATGGATGGATGGATGGATGGATGGATGGATGGATGGATGGATGGGTGGATGATGGATGGATGGAAGGTTGGAAGGTTGGATGATGGGTGGATGATGGATGGATGTTTGGATGATGGGTGGATGATGGATGGATGGATGATGGATGGGTGAATGGATGGATGATGGGTAGATGATGGATGGGTGGATGATGGATGAGTGGATGATGGATGGGTGGATGATGGGTGGATGATGGGTGGGTCATCTGCATCATGATGGACACTAGTTGTGGACTGACCAGTGATTGTTTCACTTGCCAGTACTGGCTGGGTAAGATGTATTTATTGTAATACAGGAGAAGCTTTTTAATGAGGGTCGAAGCTTTTGGCAGGTGAACGACAGCAACACAACAAAAACTACAGCAGAGAAACTGTTTGTTTGTGTCTGGTTTGTTCCGTAGCTCTTGGTTTACTGAAAAAAGCCTCTGAATAATCTGTTCCAGCTGCTCTGCATGTGCAGAGATCAAAAGAGATCTGGCACCGTTCAAAGAAATTATAATGTTTCATTTCCTTGACGTTCAGAACTGCTTCAAACCATCTGAAATCAAATATGAGTCCGATTAAAAGCACAAAAAGTTATCTGACAGCTTCATTTGCAACAGCAGCCCTGAAGCACGTGCTATCTTCTTTAGAAAGTTATATAATATATATCCTTTTCTTATTTAATATGCTTATTTCCTTATGTGGCTGAAAAACGCATATTCTGCCATGTTCCAAAGTCAGCTCAGAAAAACCTGCTGTAACAACTGCAGTAACAAAATAAGTCTGATTGCTCCTTTTGAAAAACAGCCATGTTCAGTTGTTGGCCTCAGTGCTAGCATAGCTTTAGCTTGTATCTGGGTACTCGTGCCACGGCTGTGACTTACTGTCACATTACTCAACCATCACAGCGTGTTTAATATTCTTGGAACTGTGGCTGATAAGCACTCCCAGGCCAGCTCCTTTGTCATGACATGCTGAGTTCATGCCAGTCGGGCAGTGGAGGAGCAGCTTCTCGTCTGCATGGGCAGGAAATTAAATCTTTATATGCCCATCACGTAAAAATGTCTTGTTGGTTTCTGGTCCCTGGGTGTGTCTGCTGTAGCCACTGCAGGGGGTGGAATTACAGACTCATCCAACGGCTCCGTGCGTGTGTGTGTGTGTGCGTGCACTTCTCCAGAACCTGCTCTGCACCACACTGGGGCCCATTTGGAGTAAACAGCGCTCCCCCCTCAGATTTCTCCCTTCACTCTGTTGCTCCCTCCTTGTATTTGTTACTGACTCACTGAAGCAGCAGCAGCGAACTCCCCTCAGATCTGCAATGGGAGGAAACGGTAGATTCCACGGCTTCATGTTCCTTCGTATGGGCGGAAGCAAAGCAGCCATCTATGGGAATTTAGGAGAAGTTTCATTTTGGTACACAGATCGGCTTTCAGCATCATCATGTTGGTTTAATCAAAGCCTCAACACCCGCCGATGAGCTGGCCTACTTTGACGAATATAAGATTGGTCCATTTTTTACCCTGACTTCCTTCAGAATATTAATAAAAGTTGTGACCATCAGACTGGAGGGGCAGTGCTCGATGAGGCTGCATCTGATAATAGAGATGAGTTGAACAGCAGATGCACGCCCAGCATCGGTTTGGCTGCCCTTAATGTGTAACACAGTCATAATCCTTATTGGTTTAAAGCTGCAGCGGCCCACAGAGCAGCTGCCCAAGTCAGGTGAGACCCAGTATGTTAAAACCGGAGGTAAACACAGGCGCAGAGCGGACGTCCCCTGGTCCATAACAAAAATCCCCATGACTGGAAATAACTGGAAGGTCAGCCGTGATCATTCCCTTCACCGCTCAACCAGCACCAAACAGAACTTTTAGAACTTTTGCATGCCTTCATTTTTGCTTTGTATCATTCAGTTTTCCTCAAGCACAATGTGGTGTGCAGTGTAAACAGTAAACAGGGAAGGCAGCATGCTGCAGAATGACCTGTGGATGCTCTCATTCTGACGGTCATTATGCTCTCAGGAGATGCTCGGTATTTTTTAATGAACCAGGTTCCCCGACGGAGAAGAATAATCAGCTCGGCGGGTAAGGGCATGAAATCCACGACTCTTCCATACTCAGCAATCAGAAGGCTCGAGGGTAACGCCACAGCATGCCTCCTCTTCCACAGCGTAACATTAAATAATGAGCGATACACCTCAATTACTGTATTGTAATGTTCGGGCCATGCTGTTTCTATAAAGTTCCACAAATGAGCAGAAAGAGCCAAAGGAGGGAGCGTCTTTTGTCCTGTAAACGGCAGAATGTTCCCATTTGCTGCTGCCTCCACTGTCCCCCCCCCCCCCCCCCCGCGCTGATGTGAATGAATGCATTGATGCCACTGACGCAACAGTTATGTGTTGACAATTCACTCTGATGTTTATGGATGAGGTTCTGGGAAAAGAGCAGCAAGAGCTGAATGGGTGGCGTGGCGAAAGGGCAGGGGGGCAGGCCAAGAAAGGGCTAAATGTGTAGTTAGCTCAAATCATAAAATCAGCCCCAATGGGATTGTGGAAAATGCCTTTTTGAGCCCCTAATTTTCCCTGCCATGGATCCGATTCCAACATGAAGGAATAATAAAAATCACACTGTGTTCGCCGAGAGGAGGGGGGGTTGTGAGGAGGTGCAGACGCTCAGAGCTGGACCTGAATATAAACACTGTGCTGCACAAAACCCACAGGGTGGGATGAGAAAAATAATGCAGGAAATGATCGTTTTTTTTAAATGAAGAACTGAGTATCTGGTTGTTGACAGATTAAACTGATGAACTGGCGACAAACTGGGCCCCTGCTTAAGAGTCTCTTCTTCATGGACATGACCTCCAGTCAGACTGTCTGATGTTACACAAGCGCTCCAACCGGACTGACATGACGCAGCCCACCAGCAAAGTGGGGTTGGTTTGTCAGTTTGAGGGTTGGTTTTATGGTTTATGGTGGAGTTAGGCGGGACAGTGAGTGTTGGGGGAGGGGCTGTGGGGTGCATTATTTAAGTTTACACACTCTGTATGTGTGTGTGTGTGTGTGTGTGTTTGGTGTGTGTGTGTGTGTGTGGTGTGTGTGTGTGTGTGTGTGTGTGTGTGTTTAAACTTAAATCAACATAATTGGGTTATTTCTGTAAGCCCGGGGGGTTGAGAATGACATGAGGAGCCCAGAGTCTGATGAAAAATCTACAGCTGTTCTGGTGCCGACAACAGTCTGGACTGCAACTTGATGAGTCAGCACAGCAAGTAAATTAAATACAATTTTGAATGAAATTGCTGTCTTAGAGAGATATTTGCTGGCAAATCTAATTAAAGTGGGCTTGCACACAGGAAATGGTGATATTGAAACCTCCCAGTATTTTAGGAAAGGAAGTCTGAAATTTAGGACTCTTATCTCTTAGATTTTTGGAATGTAACATATTGCTGGAGGGTGAAAACCAAACACACAAATGTCAATGTGTCTCACATCTCTCCTCTCCTCTCCTCTCTCCTCTCCTCTCCTCTCCTCTCCTCTCCTCTCCTCTCCTCTCCTCTCCTCTCCTCTCTCCTCTCCTCAGCTCTTGTGCATGCTGCTGGTGCAGGTCTCAGTTCGGGTTTTGACCACAGGCAGTGCGGCCGAGCGACCTGTCCTGTCTCCTCGCCAGTATCAGCACGTTGATGCTGACTCAGGCACCCAGCTGGTCTGTGACAAGTGTCCAGCAGGCACCTTCGTGTCTGTCCACTGCTCCCTGTTAGTGGTGAGGGAGTGCAGCCCCTGCCCCAACGACACCTTCACACATGGTGAAAACGGCGTCGAGCAGTGCCATCGCTGTCGGCCCCCGTGCCCCGAGGGCCTTGTTGAGAAATTGCCCTGCACGACCACCCAGGACCGCACCTGCGTGTGCCCCTCCAACAGCTTCCTGTCGAGAGACGGAGGCAGGAAGTGTCAGCCCCACTTGCTGTGCCCTCCGGGGACAAGGATGAAGAAGCGCGGCAGTGAAACCGAAGACGTGGTCTGCAAACCCTGCAGCAAGGGGACTTTCTCTGCCGTGGAGTCCCACTCGATGAAGTGCCAAGCTCACACCAACTGCCAGGCTCAGGGGCTCCTGCTGCTCTCACCAGGGACAAGAGACAGAGATAATGTTTGCGGGCCACCTTCCTTATCTTCTGTCTCCACAACCACTCCACTGGTACCAATGCAGGGCGTGCACACGCCTGACCCACTGATCTCCTCACATTTATTATCATCTCTAATTGGACCTGCTCCTCAAGGTAAGACCAGAAATTCAGCAGTTGTTTTTTTTCTTCAATGTCATTTTATGCTTTTGACATTACAGTTTTCCCTTGTTATCTTTATGCTAATGTGGATTTTCTATCTCATTTTGAAATGTACACCCTAATGTACGTTAAAGACATCTAAGTAGAGTAGCCTTGCTTTCTTTGTTTGGAAATACATCTTCTGAAGCTAGTTACTTGTTGTCTTTAGTGAAGTCTTGCTGGATACGCAAGGGTTGCTGTGTGACAGCTGATGTAATTAAGTTACACATAAAAGCAGAATGGATATCGTGAATCTGGAAAACACCATTTGCAACTTGACAGGACGCATCAACATGCCAGCAATTGCACATTCATTATGAAAAAAGGTTCAGTTTAGAAGGTTTTATAGACCAAAGATTTTAAACAATCACCCCTCCAATATTGAATACTCTCCTTAATAAATCAGTTAAATGCACCTGTATCCAACAGCCATAACCAAAGATTTCAGGTTCTACCCTGTAGATATGACTTTAACGGTGCCCTAAATATAATTGTTTTAGCTATGTCTTCATTTGTGCTGGACTTTTATGTGGCCATCTAATCCACTCAGACCCTGAAGCCTGGTAGCTTTTCTAAACCCAGTGTTTAATAAGGCCCCCCTGGATTTTTTAGAACCACAGATACTATAATCTCATTACAAACGTTATACGAGAGGAGACTTGCCAAGCAGATACACAAAAAGATAAATAACTTTATTTCTGTCTAGCCTCTGCTTTTTCGACCATTTTGGCATCTTTTCAACTTGGAAAAAGATTAGCTGGCTACGGTAAATGAAATTTATAGGGCCTGATGGGAACTTTTGTCAGTTTGATTGGGATATTTAGTTGATTAAGTCTGCACTTACCATTGCTGTAAAGGTTTGCATCCTCTGAAACGCCTGAATCCCCAATGTTTAAAGCCTTTTGTACTGCTGACCCGAACAGCAGATGTTTAGGGATTAGCACTGCACCTGTGTCCCTGTCTCCTGATAAGAGGATGAATTGGATTAACAGGCGTTCAACTGACAAGCCTAAAAGGCAGCAACTCATTAATGATTTGTTGTCATTGTACAACATTAAAGCAGGGTCAGAAAGCAGGAAGTAAGCAGGAGGAAGGTTGTCACCGCAATAGTAGTGATTAGAAGCTCATTAACCATCATAGTTGGTTCCTTGTCACCGTTGTTGTGACGGTGATTAGCAGCTCACAAATGATTTCTCAGACACACCTATTTGAAATTGGATGTGCACCTTAGCAGGAGCAGACCTGTGATGTTGTTGGTTGCCTGTGCTAAAATGTATTGGATGTAGAAATTCAGTAGATGTCAAGGTTGGCGTTAACCAACATGCAAATGGAATGCAATGGTTCCACGGCCATTGCTCAGGTGGTGGAGGGGTTGACCCTGACATACGAAGGTCACTGGTCTTATCCCGGACTCCTGGTTCTTCTCCCCGTGTGTAAATGGATGAATGCGATCTGATCCAAGATGACATGAAAGTGGAATATAAATACAGCCCATTGAAGATGGAGTAGCACTTCTGTCATCACACCTTCTGTTTTAAGAGCCAGATTGCTCACATGGATTAAGGTGTTAGGCCTGGCTTTCCTGATACCTTCTGTCTTTGTTGTCTGGAAAGCAAAATCTCAAATTAGTGAATTCAATATCCTCAGGGTGCGTCTGCTCTCCTCTTTTGAGCACTTTGTTCGGATTTATCTCACATCTCGCTCCTTGCTCTATCTTTGTCTCCATCAATCCTTCTGTCAATCATCACAGGCACCTACAGCCAGTCGGTGTCCATTCAGCTGAGTGGAAACCCTGATGGTGAAGACCTGCCTGGGGAAGTGCTGCTGCTGAACAGTCTCGATATGCTAACAACACCACGGCCGACACAAAAACAACTGCCGGAGAACCAGCAAGGCCAACAGGGGTCTGACCTCCTGCCAGATCCCAGGAAGAGAACAATGGATCATCTGGAGGACGCAGAGACAGTTAAGACTAGCAACAACAAGCTAGCTGGACAGGATAGTGTTTCCAGCTACTACAGGCCCACCCGCAGAGGTTCCCCGAGGCCGAGCACCCACAACAACTTTGACATCAACGAGCACCTCCCCTGGATGATAGTGCTGCTGCTCCTGCTAGTCCTGGTGGTGATTGTGGTGTGCAGCGTGAAGCGGAGCTCTCGCGTGCTGAAGAAAGGCCCCATGCAGGACCCGAGCAGCATCATGGAGAAGGCGATCCAGAAGAAACCTTCCGCCCCTCCAGCTCAGGTCAAAGAAAAGTGGATCTACTATTCTAATGGACAGGGTGAGTGTGGTGTTTCCTTTAGCAGTGTTTCACGTGAAAGATAATTAATGCTAAATTTATTGTGCTGCCACATATATTGCCTTGTTAAAATTAAGACCTTTTCCTTGGGACATCTACAATAATGATACTAAATTTACCACTGCCTAGGCCAAAGCACTGGGGAAAAAAGAGGGGTGTTTTGAAAACAGGCCAAGGCCCTGACCTTTGCCCAACAAGTTTGCACAGCGCTGCGGCTGAACATACTGTTCAGACACCTGGTTGAAGCTTCATCCTTCTAGGCAAAAGCGTCCAGGCAACATGAAGCCAAAGGTGCTATTTTCAGCTCTGACCTCTGGCCTCACGGCAGCCTTGTGGCCGACCTTTGCCCTTAAGAAGGTTGCAGCTGAGTGAGACCTGGGGTGCTGTCTGTGGATGTGTTGGTGCTGGATGTGTGAGAGAGTAACACATGTGGTGTGCATGGAGCTGTATAGGCTGCTTTAATGCTCCCAAACACCATGAAATAACATCAGTTTGTTGAAGGTCTTTTTCATCAAAAGGTATGATATTTTTTTAACAAGTGAGCGAGAATTTGTGGGTTGTCTCGCACAAGAACGGCAGTGTCGAATTGTAATGCTGTGGACAAACATTGTGATATGAGAATGGTTGCAATGCATTATGGGGACCGTCTGCAGCTAACATTAGGGCCCAGAGGAGACTGCCATGACGTTGAAGACCAATCTGTTAATGCAATGGTTCTGTGTGATCCGATCGATCCCCCTCCACTGTGAACAGGGCGGACGGCTGTGGTCACACGAGAAAGGATGTGACCTACGACAGGATCAGACTGCATTACACATAACTGGGTTACCTTACTGGTTTCTGCTCTCCAGTTTCGGCCTGATGTCTTTCCTCTTCATTAGCCCTCCTTCTTCCCTTACACGTTTGCTAACTTTACTGCGTGAACATCGACAGGAAGAGTGGATTTCGCCCGTCAGGGAACTCTTGCTTTTATAAAGATGTCCAAACCCAAGAGAGACGTCCAATCTGAGCCGCTCTCCCTGCTTTGAAATGTGTGCGTGCTGGGATAATGCAGACTTGCCGTCAACATTTTCTGTGCTGCGTGTCTTTCTCTGCGTCCAACCACTGTGAACTGGAATAATCTGGTTTTAGCTGCATCACGGTCGCTGTTTGGTTGGCAAAGCATATTAGTGGGTCAATCGGTTCTTTTAGAGGGGGACAAAGGCGCATAGACAGAGATGCTGCTGGAGAGTGTGTGTGTGTGTGTGTGTGTGTGTGTGTGTGTGTGTGTGTGTGTGTGTGTGTGTGAGTGAGTGAGTGAGTGAGTGAGTGAGTGAGTGAGTGAGTGAGTGAGTGAGTGAGTGAGTGAGTGAGAGAGAGAGAGAGAGAGAGAGAGAGAGAGAGAGAGAGAGAGAGAGAGGAGAGAGAGAGAGAGAGAGAGAGAGAGAGAGAGATGATGACTTTCGTTTTAGGGACCCTGACCCAGATCTGTCTGTTTGACCCGATGCAAATTGTCTTGGTCTGAGAATCATCTTCCCAGTTCAGGAAGGCCGGTTTGGGTGAGGTGCTGATGTCTAGTCTGCATGGGACCGTGAGAAATGGGCCGTTGACACTGGTGAAGATGAGGATTGCTCTTTTAAAACATCAGTGAATATCAAATGCGCTCTTTGGTGGACAAAATCTTGGTGGTTTAAGTCAGTTTAAGCTGCTACCTGTCAACAGGTCATTTTAAGGATTTGATTTAGGCTCTCGGTAGGATATTGATGTCAGTGTCATTTAAAGATTGTCTTGTGTTCCGCTGACTACTTACAAATCAGGCTGCCATATGTATGTATTTATGGGGAGATATATGCAACCCCATTTTACACCAATATTTACTCCCGGTAAAGTTAAGCAGAGCTGCTTCTTAATCCTTCCAAGGTGCACGGCTGGCTCCTCTTGCTGGTTGTAATACCCTTTTACTAGACCCGTTAAAACCATGGCCAAGAGAAGGGAAACGTCAAAGCACAGATCACACACACACACACACACACACACACACGGTACTTGGAATCTGCTCAGATGCAGTCAGGAAGTACTGAAATCTGTTACTCCTCTGCAGCAGCAGGTCTGAATGGGGCTCTCCAGGGCAATTCGCCAGGCTTTTATTACACAGACCCCCAAAATAAAAATACCTGAAACAGTACAAGAGTACAACAATAAATTTAAATAAAGGGGAATCACAAAAATGCCGAGCAAAGGTCATCTTAAGGATATAAGATACTTTAAGAGCTGCTGTAACTGCATTTGACCTAAATTTTTGCCATCAACCTCTGTGGCTCTATGTTTCTTGTACTGTGTGGAACACTGTTAACTTTTAAGATTTAAAGAATCCATTTAAAGAAATAAAAGATCCAAATTCTGTGTGTCCTTACCATCTTCCATGTTAGGTTATGAATCACTATTATATGAGACTTGTTTGTTATGCTTAAACACATGTCAATCAGATGTGTGTGCGTGTTAGTGTTGTGAATTTAAGCTCAATACCAAGAAAACCTGCGTCTTCTTCTCTTGCACCACTGCAGGGTCTATGTGACCCGACACACCTGCATTTTTGGAGCATGGGGGGGTGGCGTTGGCATTGTTTCCTCGTGTGAGACGACCAGGAGTTGAAAAAAAAACTGACATCAGATCTGTAGTTCATGACCCTGTCTTCACTCAAGGACATCAGGGTTCCACATAAATTAGAGTAAATAAGTCAGTAGGAGTCAAGCGGTTTCCAGTTAAACACGATATACATGGAAAATCGCAATAACGACCCTTTAAAAGACCTTCAGATAGAAGCAGATTGTGTTTGGTCACCAGCCATATTATTTACAACATACGTTCCCCAAGTGGGATGTGGACTGTAAAGGAAAGCACGAAGGAAAACATCCTTCTACCTGCCCACCATCCCATCTCATTAAACATCCACAACATTAATGACGCCAAATTCCCCCATTCAGGCCCAGCGGGGAGCCACATGTTCCAATACACTGCAGCCTGCAGTACCAGGGTGGGCTGAGGGAGCTGTTTTAACCTGGCTTTGATTGCGAAGTGTAGGGTCTCTGGGCGGGTGGGGCGGGGAAGTGGGGGGGAGGGGGGCATGGTTTGGATGTATACAGCACACACACACACACACAGAAACACACACAATTTCACCGATTCCTCATTGTGTGTTGAACAATGTGAGAGAACAAATTTTAGGACACATTAAAACTGGTGAAAGCTGCGGGAAGGCATGTGAGGAGTCTCACATGCCGGCTAATCCACATAGGACTCCGCTTCGGAACGTTCTTAATTATTTCTTTTCCTGTGCTATGATAAAATGTCATTTTCTGTTTAGCTTTGGTCTAGCTGGCCTGTTTTGACATTGTACTAATGTCAGAGCAACATTGTGATTCTTCTTTTTTTTATTAAGATTACTTTATTAACACGTTTGCTGCGATGCTAACTGGTTTCTAAAAAAGCCGAGAGTTCAAGTTACAAACTCTCTGCCAAATAGAACATTTTTACACATTTTATGTTGCATTGTATGGTGTTATACTGGCGCGCCAGGCCGGTGATCACACGTTCAAAGGACGCGGTGAAATACAAACCAGGGCGAGTAGAAGTGTTCAAAAATATAATAATAATTGCACTCACATGCTCAGAGAGGGACGCACACTTGATCCCACCACTTTCAGATGAAAAGACACAAACACATCCGCAGGCTGACATACTGAATCATCACGAGACTTATATAGGTCATGAGTTAGCAATGAGGCATGCGTAGCGGGGGGGAGGGCGGGGGTTCCTCCATCCCCGTGTGTCATGGATGAGAGTCGACAGAGGCTCTCGGCCCAGAAGGCTGGCACGCGAGGTCTTCTGGTGCCTCTGGGATTCACGCCACTTTATTAGTGTCAGGGAGGAAGAGGCTGTGTTGTCGCTGCTGTGTGTGTCCAGTTGGAATGAGTTGGGAGACGAGGTCAATCCCGTTTCAGGAATTTAGTGTAGTTTGATGGTGAAAATGTAAGATTGAGATTTCCGGTGGCATTCCAGAGGGATGTGTGCAGGTGTGTGTCAGCGGCAGCATGTGTGAAAGCTTCACATGTCTGTTGTTACTCGGCCTCTGACATTTTTGTCCATGCAAGTTTGTCCACGTGATGGTGTCTATGTGTGCTCGCTCGTGGGCCTGCCTCCACTTAATCTCCCTCTCATCCTAGATTTATGTACTTTACATGTTTGCTGCTCCGTTAACAGTAATCAGGCATCCACGCGCTCCTCAGGAGCGTTGATATTTTCTGTCTGAGCTGCTTCGGGGTTCAGGTTGAAATGAGCTCAAAGAATAATTAGATTGAGCCAATAAAATGACTACGATGTCCTTGTTGTTCATCAGGAGGTTTTAATAAACCTTGTGGGATCTCAGTGCTTTAATAATCCCCATCAACATCATTGCTGTAGATTATCCCGGCAGAGCACTAATGCATCCAAAATATCCTCCATCCTTTAAGCCTATTGTGTTACCAGCCATATCAAAGTAGCATGGGGCTACGCCTCACACACAGCTTCCAGCCATATATGCTTCTGGTCCTTGATGAGGCAGCGCTTGGAATTCCACCAAGTCATTGCTGAGTCAGGGTGGTGATGCAGAGCAGAGAGCGTGCGAGGAAGCGACTGGATTTATGAGCAGGAAAGCTGCTTGTGACAAATTAGGGATTCATGGCTGATGGGAAATGAGAGTGAGGCCCAAAACGAGACGCAAGACTGTTAGAGATCCAGTGTTTACTGTGACGGCGGTGTAGGTAGGAGGAGATTTCTTGTTCATTCTACCCGATCTTGAAAGGTTTTTTTTTTTTATTTCCTAGAGGCTGCAGATAATTGGCCTCAGTCTAATCTCCAGTTTCTTCCAGTTTGGGCCATCGAGATCTCCGAAACACCTGCAGTTTTAAAAGAACGGGCCGACTTGTGTTGTCACTGCAGTGCTACATGTGGCCCAAGTCAATATTTCTGTAGATCTTGTAGTAAAGATGGAAGATAAAGAGGTTGTAACAGTTCTTTAATGCATGTTCTGAAATTAGCAGCAGACCAATACCTCCCTCTGACCCCACCCTTGTGAAGACTGGCTGCCTCTTCTGGGGTTTGGTCATTTGAACTCCCGATAAATAACAAGTGCAGACAGGTCTTTCCAGCCATCATACATGGCACCCGACTGTGGGCTTTGTTTTGACTGCTCTGCATTCACTTTTGAAATTCCTTCCTCCCTCTTCTGCCAACACATGCGCGTCCATGTGACTTCTGTTTTTCCTCGAAAGAGGTTTGTGGCAAGTGAAGCATCGAGCGGCCTGGAAAGCTATCCCAGCCACTGCAGCAGTGGGAATGTTGACGCTGGGTGGCCGGGATAGCTTTACAGGCTGGATGGTAGCTAATTTAAGCTTGTAATGTTATCTATGGTCCTCAAAACCAAGCAGCTAGCAGTCTGAATCGTGACATATCTGTACCTTTCACACGGCACACATGCTCGATAGTGATCCAAGGATCCCGCGAGGGTATGGAAATATGAGCTCCGCACACTTGGACAACCTGAATATTGGGGGGGGGGGGGGGGGGCTCTCAGCCTCTCAGCCTCTCAGCCTGATAGTCTCCCAAAGAAAGTTGATTTCATAACTGCTGGTCTACAAAGACTTCAGTGTACTTCACAGCGCATTGTGCATTATCCCAAACGACATAGGTCAGACTCTTATGTAACCTTATAGATGTTCAAACAAATCATTAGGTGTCATAAATCATCTGAAATGTTTTCACTTCACGTTTCTCTTAAACTGTGACAGCAAATAATTAAAAATCTTAAAAAGCATGACTCAACTCATTTTATGTTGTACATTACATATTAGTGCTCAAAGTCTCATAAATATAGCTTTCGGGGTGCAATCTTTTGGTGTTGTGTGTTGTTTGGTGTGGAAAAGCTCTGAGATTGTCCAACAGCATCAACCCTGCTGTTCTGGCATCAGAGTAACATTTCCCAACTTCTGTTAATTGTAGTTCTGTGTTTGAGGTTTTTATTATTAGCCTGTCTTGGAAGTAAGCTAGCTACAACATCTCTATTTCCAGCTGGTCACGATAACCTCAACACTATTCAGTAATTCCTTTGATCAACTAGTTTATGCTATCAATGCAAGCCAGTGACTTCAGGTAGGTTTAATAATCCTTTTATTGTGACCCACACCAATAAAAGGATTGCCATTGATGGCCCTCCCTTCCCTTCCTCCATGCATTTATTGTCCTCTCTCTGTGTTCAGGGGTTGATATCCTGAAACTAGTGGCGGCCCAGGTGGGAACCCAGTGGATAGATGTGTACCAGTCCCTGGCCAACGTCACCGAGAGGGAAGTGGCGGCCTTCTCCAATGGTTACTCGTCGGACCACGAGCGGGCGTACGCCGCGCTGCAGCACTGGACCATCCGCGACAGCGACGCGAACCTGGCCAAGCTGATTAATGCCCTGCACCGTCAGCGACGCATTGACGTGGTGGAGAAGATCCGCTGTGTGATGGAGGACAACCCTCAGGTAGGCTGGGCTCAAGCCTCACAACATCCTGATTTGAATCTTGAAAGTTTGTTGAGACTTTTCCCACTTTCCCCGGGACTCCTGCTCAGTTTCTGCCAACATGCCACGTTTACCTGGGGCATTTTCTTTCTACAATCTAATTAAAATCAGTCTGATCAGAAACCAAAACTCCCCTCTTTATATGCAATAAAGTGATCAGACAAGACACAATTAATCCCAGTAAATTCACTCGGTGAAATCTTTGCTGGTGAAAATTTGTTGCAAACAGTAGAAATGATTTCTGCCACAAACAAATGCTGACAAATTGCTATTTTTTGATTGGAAATAGCCTTTGTTTTTGGTTTTCTCTCCAGTTTCTACTCCTCCTGCAGTCTCTGCACTGCCGCAGAACCTTTACATGGGCCAATGTCTTGGTTTCAAAATCGACAATCAATCCAAATCTATTCCAATTTTTTGTATCCATATAAGCAAACTAAGCAAACAAGCTCACAAAGTAAGTACTCATCTTAATTTATTTCGTATTTGAATACATTGAGTACTTTATAAAACAAACTGGAACAACACAATTTATATAATACTGTAGTTATATATATTGAACCTCACCCACAAAGTCAATAAGTCAAGGGACACAGAATCCATCATCACCGTTTACTCTCCTGGTTCTTTTTTCATTGATTTATGTTGCCATGGTGGCCTTGGTGGGACTCGCTAAGGTCAGCGCTACATACGCACCCTTGTGTTTCTTTTTACGTTATTAATTTGGTCATCTGAGGCACTTGGGGAGTCCTGTCACATACCTCAACCTTTTGTCAACACTTGATAATAAGCAGATCCTGCCTATTTGTTCCTGGATTATTCTGTGTCCCAGATGATCAAAGATAGAGGTCGGACAATAGGAGAAAGTCAAAAGGTGCCCCAGGACACTGGCCATTCTTCTCCTGGTAGAGGTGAAAGGTGATGTGGTGCACACACAGTGGACACACCACATGCACGGCTGGGGGGGGGTTCTGTGGTTTCTGTTTGTTCTGTGCTAACAAGAGGGCGGCGGCGTCTTGAGGAGAAAGCTCCATAAAGAACACCACTGGTATCCAACTATTAGCCAACTTTTTTTCTACAATGGTGTTATCGCCTCCCTGCTCTTTGGGTTCTCTACCGTCCCGCACGTTCAGAACATGCCAGTGGGTGTTACACAACACAACCCATCACAGAATCAATAGTTCCCCAGTTGGAAAAACTGAATGTCAGCTGTCTCGTGGATGTTTCTATTTATATTTCTGCTGCAGCATGAGCCAGAATCCAAACTGCAGGGTGACAGATGTGACTCCCTCTCTGTTTAACTGCTCTGGTGCTTCTCATTGTGATGTGTCCGCCTTTTGAGGCTTTTAAAAAGACCCCAAAAATGTGCATAAAAACTATAATTCCAGACCTGTGTTCTTGCTGCTTCTCGGTGAAACTCAATCAGACTTAGATCATTAGTTACACGTCCACATCACTAAAATGACAACTGTCTTATGATGTATTTCAAGCTCATTAAAGCAATGTTAATTAGCACATTACCGCATTGTCAATAAGAATTAAGCCTCAGTTGAATACAGCAGGCTATAGTTTGTAACCATACGCCCTGATCTGGCTGGTGTTTCCAATGCAGAGTGTTTAAAAATAGAAACACAAATGGCGTTGACCCCCCCTCCCCAACCCCCCCAACTTCCAGTACACTGTTCCTGGAACCCCAGTGGAAGAATGTAAGTAACGGGATGTATGGCTGAGTCACATTTGTATTCGTCTGTGTTCTACAGGTGAACTGAAGCATCTGTATCTGTGTAGCATATGGCAACGCTGCAGAGGCCGCAACAAACCGCACGTGTCTGACTCAGAGGTTCAATTCAAATGAGCAACAGTGATCATGTGACATATGTGTTCACACCTAAACACCAGCGGCCAATAGAGACAATTTTTTAACTGCTTTTCTAGCAAGTCATTACAGACACGTCTTTGGAGGACATGGTGATGCGTCTCCTGCTGATTTGGAAATAAACCGATCAAGATTTGATTGAAGTGCAGACTTGAAGTGTTAGCTGGAGGCTAAAATATTGGCTTCAGAATTGAGGGATTAACGGCTATGGTTGGCAGGTGCTTCAGCTTTCATGAGCTGGAAAAGGCTTTGATTTATTCTGGAACGCTTCTCTCTGAAGTCAGGGTTGAGACAAAAATTCAGATGGCGCATTAACCTGATTTCCACAGACACAATAGTGCAATAACTTTATAGAATTAACCAAAATAAAATGATAATCGATTGAGTAGCAGCAAAGAAACACGGCGGAGAACGCCACAAGCATGACCTACACCTGAAAGGAACGACACCACAAACGTGGGAAGCAACAGTCAAAATCAAGCAGACAGGAGAACTGCCTGGAGAACTGGAAATGGCAAGAGACCCTGGGAAAATGAGAATGTGAAGAGGCTTGGGGCAAATAACAGCACCAAGAGACTCTGGGGAAGCAGGAATTCTGTGAACACAGGAAACCCGGGTCCCTGAACGGCTGTCCCAAGCCACCAACGCCATGAGCTGCCACTCAAAGAGAGGTCACTGACTAGCATAACACGTCCCATCCTGAAGCTGCGATGCTCCAACTGGAAGGGTTAGGGAAGCTAAAGGCTGATAGGTGCTGGGCAACACTGGAGATGGCAAAACAGGACCAGACCCGACCCAAACGGAACAAATCATAAATCCCAAAAGATACAAGAGCGACAGAAAATTCCTACTTGCACTCACTTAAGCAGAGAATAATTGCAAACAAGAAACAAAACACTGAAATTCCTGAACATACCTAATGAAAATGTAACATTTTCATTCTTCCCTTAGATTTAATTTGGTCTTTGCAAACTAAAAAAGGTTTACTCTGATCGGATCCACCGACGCCAAGATGGAGGCTCGTTTAGTTCAGACCACAAAAGCAAACAACAGCAGCTTTTCCGTGTAGGTCGGCTGCATATTTGGCCTCAGGATTTGTCTCAATTGTACATGTGGCTGAAAGTCAGCACTGTCTTGTGCAGATCTTCTGTCTTTTTCAAACAAGCTTCATTTTGATCACATCAGTCTGATCCAAAACCATCATGGTTCAAGTTAAGCCAAGGTCACCGACGTATTCTAACTGGACTCCCTCTTTTCCCATTAATGGAGTGACCGCGGAACCCCTTTATCACCATAAATATTGCTGCCTTCAACTGTCACTCAGGATTTTAAGAGCACCGACTAAAAAGAGAGCAACTTTTTCTTTGCTACTTCCTCGTAAATCATCACGAAAGGACTCAGCGTCCTCCAGAAGCAGATTGTCTCTCACTCAGTCTGCTCTCGTCTTCTTTCCTTCCTTTCCTACCCCTAGAAGCAACAACACCCTCCAACATACAGTAACCATTTGGCTGTGTGCAACTTAACAATGCCCTATCAATGCAATTTCTTCCCCAATTGGGTGTTAATGACTCAGGCCCCATTAGCCTCCTTTGGGTCCTCTGTAATGAGCTTCATGAGACAATAAAACCGAAACCACAGTCGGAGCTTTCTGGGTGAAAGGACAAAAGTTTCCCAGAAACAGCATTGATTCTATTAAAGGTAATTTAGGGAGATTATCTGCAAATGTTTCGGAGTCTGTTTGATATCGGATGTTCTGCGCGCCGGCCCGGCAACAGCAGATCCCCTGCATAGGCCAGGAGGTGAATTGGATCAGTTAGACCTCACCTCCATCCCGGTTAATCAAGAAAATTACACTTTGGAGTTGTCAGCGTAATGTTTGTAAGCCTTTGCCAGTGGTAAAGTGGAGACGAGGTCAGAGCTGGACTGAGGCTAACAGACAGATGCAGGATGATACAAATCGATGAAGGTCTTTCAGATCTGCAAAGTTCAATTACAGTGGCGTGAGATTCTTAAATCTGCATTCTTGATTTAATTAATCCAGATAATCCCGCCGTGCATGCCCTTCATACCTCCACAGGCTCATTTGTGTGTTCATTGCAGGATTTAATGACGTGCTGACAGAGCTACAGCTACCTGCACCCATCTGTCCGCAGTAGCTCAGCTCAGAAATCATCAGGGACATCAGATTAAATAAAAATGAAATCAGATAACACGGAGTGTCGCTCAGGCCAGGTCCTGCAACTC
Source organism: Takifugu flavidus (assembly GCF_003711565.1). NCBI lineage: Eukaryota > Metazoa > Chordata > Actinopteri > Tetraodontiformes > Tetraodontidae > Takifugu > Takifugu flavidus. Next base: position 1,007,268 of record NC_079538.1, read on the forward strand.
AGCTCAGTGCCTTCAGAACCACACGGAATGCTCTGGATAATAGATTCCATGCATTTATTCTCACCGGAACAATGTTATTAAATATGATGAGATTTTGCTGTTTTCCGTAATCCACAGAACAGGAGGACAACGCTTCCATTAAAGCCCACCCAGTAGAAAACTGCTGACTAGGCGGGGGTTTAATATGAGCGAGGTGCATTCCTGGGCCACCGTTGGGTCCGAATCTCAGAGGTTGCTTCTTTATAGGTGACTTTTCTTTATCTCTCTCCTGACGCTTCACTTTTGGAGATCTCCTGGAGCCGTTGCATCAACTTTTCCCAAGAAGGTGTTCCGATCATGTTCCTTGATTATTGATTATTTACTAGCAGTGTTCTTCTGTTCCTCGTCTCAAACAGATGGTAACAGGCCTGATGCGCCTTCAAAAAGGCTGAAAAGCCAGGTTTTGTTGCAGGAGATCTGCTTAATTATTTAGAGGATATTGCATTACTTGGTCAGATGTAATTAACACCCAGTGTAAGTCATTTATGGAGATAAATACAGAGTATTGAGGGGAGTAATAGAAGTGTGAAAGAATCAATGTTTTTTTGCGAAAGAAGAGTTGAGAGAGGGAACACCTACATTGTGGTGATTCTGTTTCAGGTTATGTGCAATTGGGCTTTTTTGGGGCCACCTCTCGGTCCTCTTGGGTTTCTTTGTTGTTTTCTACATTCTTCTGTTTGTTTAGCTTTCGAGAAAAAAATGATTTGTTCCATTCAGCTGTGCTGCGGTGTGAAGAGCCGGGTGCTACTGTGGATGTACGAGTGTGTGTCTGCGCCTTTGTTGGAGAGACAGAGCCCGTTTGTTCCGACAGCATCACACATGCTGGGTCACACTGCGGCACCCTGACCTGAACTTCATGAAACACAGGAAAAAGGGGAACAAACACTGCTGGTTCTGTTGGAGGCCCTCCATCATCTGTCAGAGCAGCACGCGAAAAAACGGAATTGAACTCTTAAAACACTGGACGGGTGAACAAAGTGTTGATTTCTTGTCAATGGAAGTCCTCACGACAATAGCAACACAAGGATGTGTGTGTGTGTGTGTGTTCAGTGACCTTTTTGCTCCTGTGACCTTCATGTTCATGCTGTGCAAAACAAGACAGGCTCCACTCTAAACCAGTTACTACTGGTTAGAACCACACTTTCATTATAACACAGAAGGAGAGACAGAGAGAGGAGGAAGCACCACTGGGCTACCCAGGCGAGGGCAAATGGTGAAACATGAGATTTATGAAAAAGAGGCAGATTTTGATGGCAGCTATGAAAAAACAGATAAAGTGAACATGAACAGAGCTAAAAACTCTGTCACATTTAAAAAGATGGGGAAAAAAATGAAAAGTTACCAATGTGAGCTGGAAGTGGTTGAAGAAAAACTACCATGGTCTCAAATATTGAAATCAAATTTGCATCTCCATCAGAGGTGTGTGTGTGTGTGTGGGGGGGGGGGGGCAGATTCTTTCCCTTCACATTTGCTTCTTCTTCTCTCCTGCAGCTGGACATCAGTCAGCTGATGATGACCTCGGTGAATGGAAGCCAAAGTCTCAGTCCCATCCACCGCCCAATGGAGTCCCCAGGCGGCGGCGGCGGCGGTGGCAGCGGCGGCGGCGGCAGCAGCAGTGGTGTGGGCGGGCCCGGCGGTGCTGCAGTGGAGCAGTCCCCGGTGGACCGCACCAAGGGCTTCTTTCCAGATGAGTCAGAGCCACTTCTTCGTTGTGACTCCACCTCCAGCAAAGACTCGGCCCTGAGCAGGAATGGATCCTTCATTACCAAAGGTAAGAAGATCTTGACGCTAATGTGCACGGCTGCTAACAAGCACAGGTGACAGATAACAGACGTGTGCAGCAGGTCTGGTCCCCCACAAGCACCATTTCTGTCTAGCTTGTCTTTTTATTGGTAGAGTTTTTTACTATTTTTTCTGTTATGGCTCCTCCACCCCACACAAAAATCTAACAGCACGTCAATAACTTACTGCATTTCCATGCAAATTCACATGATAGAGTTTGATTATTCCCTAAGCCGATGTTCCATAGTTGACACAATGTCTCGTTTCCTCGGCCAGACCTGGGCTTCCATTCACACATACGTCCCACTCACTGTTTGCTTGACTGTTCCCAGCAGATGCAGGCTTCACCCTTCTAATCTGATTACTAACGTGTCTCTCTAATGACTGCACGTTATTACAATACTCATATATTGTGGGAGCCGACTGCCCCCAAGTGGCCAGGATAGGTATTGTTAAAATCACGTCAGAATTATGTTCAATCCACAGATAAAACTGTTTCTACTTATTTTAAAAAACAACTGGAACATATTTAAACCTAAGGTAACATGAGGGTGTCACCCTCTAAGAAGAAATTTTAAAAATCCTCCATCACAGTAGGGACAAACCAAATTCTACTACTAAGTAATACTGCAGTTTCACAATAGGCCACTAGAGGCAGAAGTGATTTTCACATTGAATCTCAAGAACACAAGAGTTATTTTAGTGTTTCACACAATGTCTAACTTACTGAGGAGTATTGTGTCAGGAGTATGAGCTAATCACTCTATTCTTCACTCTTTTCTTATCCCCCCACCAGAGAAGAAGGACACTGTCCTCCGTCAAGTGCGTCTAGACCCGTGCGACCTGCAGCCCATCTTTGATGACATGCTGCACATCCTGAACCCGGAGGAACTGCATGTCATCGAGGAGATCCCAGCCGCGGAGGACAAGCTGGACCGCTTGTTTGAGATCGCTGGTGTGAAGAGTCAGGAGGCCAGTCAGACGCTGCTGGACTCCGTCTACAGCCACCTCCCAGACCTGTTATAGCGGAGCCGCCTGGGCGCGACACAGATGAAAGGGAGGGCTAAGAGGTGCAACGATGGTCACGTGGTCAGGTTGTTTGGCGGCGTGCACTGAGTAGATCCTTTCTGTGACTGTTTTTCATCATTACTGCTACTAACCTCCACCTGTTGTCTCGTGTGTATCATCACTCCTGCACCTCTTCCAAAGGTTGCCTCTCGCTGTTGCTGGAAGACCGTTCTTTCCACTTCTCTTGAGTAAGCTCAGCCTTGTTTGAGGTTATGTTATTGGAGCCATGTGACCTTCACGTCGAGGTTTATAAGCCTCAGAAAAAAGCACTTTCGGAACTGCACGATGCCTTCGGTGGTTCAAGGGTCCTTTCGCCACAAGCTCGCAGCTCTCTCTCACCTGTAGTGCTGTTTATTATGAAGATACCTTTACTGTGTGCTGCTCAGTTAGCATTTCAGTGCTTATGATATGGATGGATGTATCCCTGATACTATAGCATAAGTTCTCCTCCTCTTCTGCATGGTGCTGCACTAGCTATCAGCACCTTTCACTTTTCCACAGCGACAAACATGTAATATGACTATTATTATTATTATTATTATTATTATTATTATTATTATTATTATTATTATTATTATTATTATTAAGAGATAGACACCATGCAAGGGAAAAGCTATAAAAAAGACTTTCTGCATGTTCAAAAAGTCAAATAAAAAATGTCAGTATTTCCAAGCAGCACTACACAACAAAGGGAATTGCAGGGCTGAGCTGTCCCTTTAATGCTAACTTTGGTTATCACCCTGCTTTACCATTGCAGCAGTGTTTGCATTAGCTGAATTAAGTATTTTTTGCTTAGTGATGCAAAAAAAACAAAAACAAAAACCCAGAAACCACACAAACGGTTAATTTGGAGCTGCAACTGACACATAAGTATTCAATCAGCTTCAGAGATGCCCACATATGTCCTCCAGGTTTGACTGGCTTGTAAAGTTGTGCACCTGAGCGTCGTAAATGTCTCTGGTTTTTCACCTGCAACAGATCGTCTCTTATCGCTGCTATGTGTATCCATCTCTTTGGCCACCAGGGGGCGATTCCACAGCCATCTGAAAACCCATTTGTAGACATTTGTTGAATAACATCAATACCAACATAAGCTGGTATTGCAATACTGATATGTAATAATGATTAGCATCACATTTTTCTTTATGTACCCCTGCCTCTATAAATCATCCCATTTTAATGTTTTTGATTCGTTCTTTGTCACCGTTGGGCTACTGGACAAGTTAACACATTTTATTTTCTGTTTATTAGCTGGTCAGCTGGACAAACTGTAGCATTGAAATGATTCTAGGCACAGATTTGATTTAGTTATTTCTGATGCATTGAAATGTTACCGATGCTACCTGTATGTAGGTCATACTCAAGCCTAATACTGTTGTCCGGTGGACATTCTGTGTCTATGACTTTATTTACTGTTAACCACCATTTTATTCTGTTGCGATGTTTTTCTACTCCTTTATGTTACGGTGAGGTACCCTTATTATTGATGCCGATGTATTTCATGTTTTCACGGGCATTTGAGTAATTCTCCCTCGAGGCGAGGCAGCCTGGTGCGGCTGCTATGGTATGCATACTTCAAATTTAACTGGGACTTCTCTTGTGACTCAAATGAGGAAGAAGTAACTCTCTGCTTCATCACCGGCTGTTCTCGAAAGAATGAAGACGCTGAGAACTACCAAAAAAGGAATAAAGACACTTCAGATTCTCAGATTCTTGGCAGCAGCGGGACTCCAGTGGTGCTAGTTGTGAACTCTCACCAGTTGGCCTGACTTTCAGGGATGTTGAACCTTGGACTAGTGATTATTTAACATATTCCAGACCGAGTGAGGTCAAAATTATGTTGCTGTGGATTATTGAAGTGTGAAGTCACGATGAAGGTGACGATGACAATGATGATGATGATGATGATGAAGGATTCGGATGTTTTGTTGCCTGAGAGGATGAAGGTGAAGTGAGACGCACAAGCCGCTTGAATGAATGATTTCATTAAACCTGTGTAACAAGTATGTTTATTACTATGTAACCTCCTTAAATCAATAAAATAAAGCTCCAGATTTGTCATAACAGCATGTGTCCTTGTTATTCCCAGCCAATTACAGAGGACATTTTGCCCCCAGTAGTCCAAAAGACCATACTACTGAAATGGGGTATAAAACATTTCCCCAACTGTTATGACACATTTTTTTGGCTGTTGTCCTTTCACAGTACTTGATTAGGATGATAATAACGATGATGAAGGCTAAAATATCCACAGCCGTTTTCCCAATGATGCTTTCCCAGTGATGATAGTTCAAGCCCTGGCAGCAGAGGGGGTGGTGCTGCACCATCAGAACACTGCAAAGGTACCCTTGAGCAATCTACCAAAACCCCAAATACTCAAATGAGCGTGAGACTCATTCAGGCCTTCAACCAGAGGCAGCTGGGATTGTTTGCTGACCTTAGTGTGTGTGTGTGTGTGTGTGTGTGTGTGTGTGTGTGCATGTGAGAAATTTCCCAACCCTTGAAGAACAGGTGTGAATTAAAGCCACAAAGGTGGCAAATCCAATGAATTGACAAAAGTTGTGTAATTGAGCAGCAGAATGGAGGTGCAGGTGAGGTAAAGGATCCACCAGCCGCCATGTTGGACGTCTCAGGAATCAAAGCGTGATTGAAAGAGGTTGTGCATGAAGCATTGTATTTTTTGTGGCTACGTCTGCTTTTGTGTTGTTGTGTAACTGTGATCACACCTCCCGAAAGCTTGAGATCAAGACCGAACTTAGCTAGGAATGACGTCCTGCGACGTCAGTGTACATCTGACCTCCCGCTCTGACACGTTCCTTCACCTTTATTGTCTCGTGATCCTATTTTGGGCTCTTTTACTCACATTGTTTTTATTTTGGTCAGTGGCTCCTGTGTTTCCTCACGAGTGTCTGGGAGGGGTCAGGCTGCTCCCCAGCACGTCCTGTGGCCACAGGCAGAGATAGCTGTGGGTGTAGTCGGCTCCTGGGGGCGGACTTTTCCTCACCTGGGTCATGAATGATGCGCTAGGTTTCCTTAATAACATTTTATCTTATTGTGTGTGTGTGTGTGTGTGTGTGTTCCTGTTCCTTTTAACTGCCTGAATTGTATTGTTTTGTTAGCTGTTTTTAGCTCTGTGAAGCACTTTGTGTTGCATTTGCATAAAAAGTGCTGCACAGAAAAGCTGACTGATGGATCCACCCAGAAGCAATAAAGAGTAATACTTGTCCACACACAGAGCAGCATCGATATTTCCAGTCCCACACAGACACATTTCCCTAGAAATGGCAAGAATTGTTTCCCTCAGGCCAAAAATACCTCTTCTGATCTCTCTCTCTCTCTCTCCCTCCCCCCTCTCTATCTCTTTCTCACCCTCTGACATCAATACAAGCCCACGCTTTCTGTTTTTCTCGAGATTTTCCCACCAGACGGAGGACTGTTCCACTCTGCCACATTTGTCCAGCAACAAATGACTCAACTGTGGTGATACTGCAAACACAGAGAACACAATTTCCCTCGAGCCAGTGAGAAGACTGGCTCTGCAGGTTTTCACAGCTCTTCCATCTGTCTGTCTGTCTGTCTGTCTGTCTGTCTGTCTGTCTGTCTGTCTGTCTGTCTGTCTACTTATATATATATATTAAAAAATCTTTTTTTTAAATATGTGTGTGTGTGTGTGTGTGTGTGTGTGTGTGTGTTCCTGTTATTCAGCTCCATCAGCCTTGAACTGTCAGCCTGCCTTGGTTGAATTGTCACTTGATGTTTTTGAATCATGCCATTGCCCGGATAGGCTGATTTAACAGGTTGTTCTTGTTTTTAATCTTGTGTACTTCCTCATACCATTAATATTAACTGTTTAATCTTCATGCACATGTCTCTGTTTTACGTCTTATTTTGTTTCATTGCCATTAGCGTTGTGTTCTGGAATGCATGGCTGCCTGTTGTGGCCAGGTCTCTCTCTCAAAATGAGACTTTTCCTGACTTTAAAAACAAACAAATGAGCAAGCAAATGAAGAAAGTTGCAACAGGTGATGATAGCAGAAGATGTGGTTCCTGCGCTGGCAAATAAACCTTATTTTTGTTTGTTTGTTGTTTGGTCTACTCTCTGGGGATACTTGCACAGGTTAAAGGTTGAGTCATGACATGTGGGTTTATTTAAAGATCACATGTGTGGCACCCTGTTGATTTAAAAGTGTGGCTTAAAAGGGCTTTCTGTAAAGTATCTGCTCTGTCATCATGTTGTGATGTGTAATGCACCCCCCCCCCCCCACACACACACACACACACACACACGATCCTGACAAGGAAGTTAAGGATTTTCTGAAAACCTGTTGAGCCACTGCCCGTAACATGCCCCTTCCTATATTTCAGGAAGCTTCTCGCTCTTTCTCTCTCTCTCCCTCTCTGTCTCTCTCTCCTGGCGCAGCATGTTTCCAATAGTTACTCAGAAAGTCAGGTGTCGCTCCGCAGTCCGTCGTCTCCTGTGGAGAAATGTGATTCTAGAAATCGTGATTCTAGGATCGTGAAAAAGGGAATATGGTGAGTTAAATCTCTGATTTAAAGTAATCTATTGCTTCTTAGAACCTGAATGCAGTGTTGTTGTGGCCTCTTTGTTCCACTGGGGAGATAGATGGTTTTACTGGTTTTTGGATAACTTTATTGTGTGTAGAGTTTTGACCCAGTCACTGATCCATAATTCTGATTTACCTCACTGATCCAGATGTGTCTCTATATTCTCATTAAACCTAGACAGACTTTTTCAATCAGATTTACATCAGCAGGAGGAACAGAACAAAATCTGAAAGACTAGAATAAATATTTATAGAAAAATGATAAAAATACAGAGAAAAACAGGAGAACTGACAGTTTCCACTGGTGTTTTATATAATTGTCTGGAACACTTGATGAGAAATAAAACTGACAAAAACAAGATAAAGCCGTGAAACGCAACGTCGAGATGAAATGTCCCTCTGAAACAAGACATTTGTTCTGGTAATAAATCTGCCTCATGTGAGCAGGCCTTTAATTATTGCTCAGCACATTAAACTCTTACGTAATAGTTTTTGTCTCGTTAATGATCAGCTAAAGGAAGTATGCTAAAAAACAGTTTAGTTTTTTTAGTCCAGATAATGTTTATTTTGCTGATTTCTAGTTCCTGTTGTCTTTCTAATGTTGCCCTTCGAGCAGGCTAATGACTGATATTATACATGATAGGATGTGTTCTGTTCCCAGTTTAGTGATACTCGATAACTTTATCTACCCTCACGTTGGAGCTCAGTCTCTCCGTTCTGGCCTTTCAAATTCTTCCCACAAGTTCTGCCTGTGTGTCTGTCTCAGCTGTGTTTGACTTTAATGTAACTAAATGTAGCACATTCCTAAAATGTGGTCCAGACCCGGAACAAATCTTCTCTTTACAGTTAGTTAATAACTTAAAAAAGTAAGAGTATAAATATTTACTGGGCTCACTGTCAGAGTTACTGCTCAAACTTTTGCCTGTTTAGCAACAGTTAACTGGTGATTCATACTGTATAAGATGTTTTCTTTACAACTATGTAGGTTTATAAAGTAAATCTTTTTTCCTGTCTTGTAAGGAATGGAAATATCTAAGAGTCGGATCATTGTTGCCTTTCTAGTGACCTTCACTGTTGTGGAAATAAACAACTTTGTTGGGATTTCGAGTCCAGGTTCACCAGTAAGTTGATTCGAGATTCAAGATTCAAGATTTACTTTATTCATCCCCGTAGGGAAATTGAATTGTAGTAGCAGCCTAAACATGGATTAATATAACTGTAGTGTAGGTATTGTATTTGCAAGGTATAGAAATAGAATAAATAAAATACAAATAAGATTAGAACGTTATAAGCATTATAAGCATATATACAGCATATATTTTTAGCATATACACATACACACACACATATATACTGTATATATATATATATATACACACACACATATACATAAATACAGAATAAAATAGAAATAAAATTGCAACATAAACATTAAACAATTATTGTTATTGAATGGGTTTGGATGAATTATAGAGTCTGATGGTGGACGGCAGGAATGACTTCCTGTACCGTTCCTTAGAGCAGCGAGGCTGCAGGAGTCTGATGTTCATCGAAACGCGAATAAACCCAGATCAGTGAGTTGAACAGGTTTCTACAGGCTTTTAAATAAAGATGTGTTTTGTCAATTCAGGTACATAATGAAGAGAAGCTCCTGCCTCACGCAAGGGAAAAAAGAGACGGTCAGTGTGATAATTTGTAAAGGAACAATTTAGCACGTTTGGAAAAGCCCTCGCGTTCTTTCTCAGAGTAAGAAAAGACTCACACCCTCACCCTGGCGTGTGTGTTCACGCTAAACAAATGAGATACATTAACTTCCAGAATGCTGTTAGGGGAACTTGTTGGTTGGTGGCTTGGTTTTACATTAAACCTTGTAAAATGTCACCTCAAGGCAGTTCAACTTTGAGCTTGAGCGTTAGAAAATAAAACAAAGGGCTTTTTACCAAATATAACTGCTTGGTCACAAAAATTGACATCATTGTATTTTTGTTATCTTTGCAGCCCTTCCACACCAGTGGAACTACATAGTTGACGTTGTGGTGAATGCCTCTGATGCGGAAACATTCGGGCTCTTTCGGGACTCCTTGAATGCCGTCAGCTTTCCCCAGCAACTCGATAATAACACAAACATCACTGACATCAGCATCACAACTGGTATTGAGTCTATTTCACAATAAAGACGCTGCCAACATTAATACTGCAGGATATCAGTGATGCTCTTCTTTTCTGTAAGTCTGTTCCTCTACCAGCGCTGGATTTGGCTGTCGATGTGCGGACCAGTTTGCTTGGCCCTACAGTAGCTGTGTTACATACGGAGCCTGTGGCGATATTGCCGAAGGCATCTGTGACTGCATCACTGCCATTCCACCCGATGGCCAGTCCTGTCAGCCATTTGCCGGTAACTGGGTTTGGTACCCAATCCAATCATGGTGGCTTCTTTTTGGTTCTGCAGTTTATTTAACGTTAGTAAAAGAGGGTTTAGTTGAAGTCTGAGTTTAGGGTTTAGTAAATTCCTGTGGGACACTCCAACTCACTTTAACTGAGACAAAAAATGACTTGTTTTGCATATTAATACACTTTATATTGTCTGATGGTGAATGATGAAAAATGAGTCTATCAGTCCAGTCTTGTTCCTATGAATGTTCCATCCATTCATTTTGAATGACTGAAATGAACATGTCAGTATGTGGGAAGGAGGATAAACGTCAGATATCGTGAGGATTGATGTTATGAAAGTACAAGATTGCTCTTTTGTAATGCTGTTATTGCAAATCCTGTCTTTCCCCAGATTTGCAATCTCAGGTTGAATATATCGTGGATGTGGAGCTGAATATTACAGACAACACCACTTTGGACTACCTCCGGAACATCCTGAGCAATGTCAGCTCTGTTCAGGCTCTGTATGGCATCGTGAATATCACAGACATCGATGTCACCACAGGTTAGAACGGAGCTCACTCAGCTGAGACCAAGTTACTGCAGGACATCGTTCTGTGTTAGCTCGATTCATTGCTCAAGGGTGCCTCGGCAGTGCTCAGAACGTGTTCTGGCACCTTCCAATACTACCACAACACCTTCTGTAATTTGTCCACACGTGGGCTTGAACCAGAAACCCTCTGCCTCTCTGCCAAGTCCCCAAACAGACTGAGCTGATTTTGTACAAGTCACAGGCCATCATAATACAGTATTTTTCCAAATTGCTCTCTAGAATCAAAGCAGAACTATAAACTCCAAAAACAATTTAGGAAGGGTTTTTACAGTATTGTCGGTGCATCAGCAATCCAAAAGTTGCCATGTTGGGGATAAGCAGCAACATAAACCCATTAATCGCAATTGCAGATCTTAAGCATCAGTCAATTATTGTAAGGCAAACCAAGAAAAAATATCTAGAGTTTTACACAAAACTGCCAAAGGTAACCAGATCAGGGAAAGCAAAACAGAGGAAAGGAACCAGTTAGCTAATTTTCTAGTATAAGTTGACAATTGTGCCACATGGAATTAATGTTGGAGGCAGGAGAGCAACAGATGGGTGCCGTAGCTTTACAGGAAGGTAACATCTACCATCAAGCTTGAGATCTGTGGCCAAGCTCTGCTCCACACCATCAAAGACAATGGGGACTAACGAGTGCTGCACTCAGTGAGTGTGGCTCATGACAAAAGACACCATCTGGGCCCAAATGTGCTGAGGATACACAGCCAGGTCTGATCAACTGAGATGGGCCTGCCTCAGCAGGGAGTATATTGGGACTAAAACAACGAAACACCAGACGATTCTGAGGTACTCTACTCATGTGTCTCTAGCCTCTTCTTCTAGCAGATAACATTGTAACAAAGATAACAATGTATTATTTGTTAGGGTTTGGGTTTTTCCAGGACCTGAAATCAGGCAAAGCACAGAGATAAGAGAGATAAGAAGTCCAAAAACTAGTCTTTAACAAATCTAACTGACAGTCCTCCTGGACCGCAGGGAAGCACTCATCAATCTTCTGAGCACACAGACAGCTCCAGAGCAGAACCAACACAGGAGTCAAGCCCCACACTCTCTCCACTCCCAGAGGGAGATATAGAGACCAGGGAAACCACCAAAATGTAGACAGGCGCTCTGCCCTTAAATAGGTGGCCTGATGTAGATTGCGACAGGTGCGTCCGCCTGCAGCAGCAGCTGCAGCAAATCATCAGCTCCTCCACGCCCCCTGCAGGAAAAACCAAGCAACACAGGACCTGGAACCCTGGACCCCAACAATATTTTGTGTTAAAAAATGGTTAGATAATTCTCAATATTGAGATCTCTTATTGACATCTGCACTCGCAAATCCTTCTTTTATGGTGCTACGTATCTCCAATATAGCAACTTGTGAAATCCTTCTATGTACAAATGTTAATGAAACAGGTGCAGGTGCAACACAAAAACGGACTTATGTGTGAAAACTCACATCCAGAGAAAGGTTTACAACCACAGTGGATAAAGAGTGCAACACTCGCAGCAAAGCTTCAAAAACCTGGCAGCACTTCTACAATCACAAACAATCACGTTCAACAAAGACCACTATAAAGTCCCACACTCAAATTACAAATTAATGAAGAAAAAGCCAGGGTAGAAAATGTTTGATATTTTTATTCTTATAGCTCTCAACACTTTCTCCTTTTCAACGTTTGAAATGAATCTTCAGTTTGTTACCCAAATGGTACAAACTTCCAGTGCAGATGCGAGGATCAGTACACCTGGCCATACAACAAATGCAGCACCTATGGTACCTGTGATGGAGTCAGCAAGGACACCTGTTCATGTATCCTTGGCATTCCCACCGATGGGCAATTCTGCCAACCTAAAACAGGTGACTATTCTACTCATCCTGGGAGTCTTACTGCAGTGCAATCCTTTTATTTCCTCTCTCATATGAAACAATGTTTTATAGCTTTCATTTTATAAAGGCAGACTTAAAAATTTTAGCCTTCCTTTTGAACACTGGTGCTACTAACGCCACCTTCCTTTTGGACAGTGCCGGCGGTTGTGTATGAATATGAGATTCTTATTGAAGTGAACACCAGTGATATAGACCAACTGAGGAATGCACTGAAGAGCATCACCTTCCCTGCCTCAGTCAGCACACACACAAACATCTCAGATGCTACCATCACGACAGGTAAACCTCCTCGACTCTTCCTGTGCCTTTGAGTCAATTATGTGCCTGTGGTTTCTTTTCATCAAATATTATTGTTTTTAAGTTTGCGGACCAACTGGAGGCAGCTTCCAGTGCCAATGTGAGGCTGGCCATCTATGGCCATGTGACAAGTGTGTCATGTACGGGAAATGTGACAATGACACAAATACATGTGGCTGCATCAGAGGTTTCCCCACAGACGGACAACACTGTCAGGCAGTACACCGTCAAAGTAAGCTTCATTCCATATGTGAATGGCTTAACATATGATTTAATGGTAAAGCTTTCATGCACTTTTGTTTGGTTTTGATTTTGTTTTCTTCTAGACTATTCAACATGTCAATCGCCAACAGGTAAAATGAGTAAAACTCTGGTTGATGCTCCATTTGTCACTTTTCAGAGCTGTTTTCACGAGTTTTGTTTCGTTTCTTGTCTTTTCAGCTCCTTCAGGTCTCCAAGAATACCTGGTTTCTGTTGAGCTGAACTTCTCAGATGTTTCTGCATTAAATCAGCTGAAGACGCTCCTGAACAGAACTGTTTTCCCCTTCAGTATCAATGACTTCATCGAAGTGTCTGACGTCAACATCACAATGGGTAGAGAGCAAACAAATAGGACAAACGTGTTCACACCAAAGGTCGATTTTTGTCTTTCCTCAAATGAATGTCTTTGTACTGTGTCTGGAAGCTGGACTACCTGCTGTAGGAGGAATCCATGCAGAGACAGGGCGAACATGCTAACTTCACACAGAATAGCCTCCCTGCCCCCTTCTAAACTGACTTTTGGGATGGTGATAAAGGTTATTTCTCTTAAGGCTTTAATGCTATTATAAAGCCGGTATTCAAGGAGAGGAGAGGCAGCCATGACCCAGCAGGGTGCCAGCAGCCTGGTGATCAGGTGATCATGTTTCTGGACCCTGGCAGCCTCGGCCTCTAGCAGCATAGCTAATATTAACCTAATAATTAGATGTCCCTCTAAATATGATAACCAGTGTGTCTAGAATAATGCCTAGAACTGCAATAAGCATTGCTAAGGAGATACCATGTAGAGTGATCATGTGATCTAATCTATCCCTGAGAGGTTCAGGACCAAACACCATGACTTGGGTTTTGTCTTACTTAAGGAGGAGGAAATTTGAGGGGATCTTAGACTTTAGGTCCTTAAGGCAGGTCTGAAGCTTCACTACTTGCTCTGTCTCCTCTGGTTTCATAAATAGATATAGCTGAGTGTCATCAGCATAACAATGAAAATTTATTCCATGCTGCTGAATAATGTTTCCTAAGGGAAGCATGTACAAGGTGAAAAGGATTGGTCCAAGTACAGAATCTTGTGGAACTCCATGGCTAACCCTACTGTATGAAGAGGGAACACCATGGACATGAGCAAACTGGTATCTATCTGAAAAATACAATCTAAACCAGTCTAGTGCTGTCCCTTTAATCCCAATCATATGTTGCAATCTATGTAACAGGATTTTGTGATCAACTGTATCAAAAGCAGCATTAAGGTCCAGCAGAACCAGCATAGAAACCAGTCCATGATCTGAAGCTATAAGATCATTCGTAACTTTAATAAGTGCTGTTTCTGTGCTGTGATGAGCTCTAAAGCCTGACTAAAACATCTCAAACAGGCTGTTTCTTTGCAGGTGCTTCAGTAACTGAGTCACCACCACCTCAAGAATTTTAGAGATCAAAGGAAAGTTGGCTATTGGCCTATAATTTGCTGACACATCAGGATCCAGTGATGTTTTTTTTAAAGCAATGATTTAATTACTGCCACCTTGTAGTACCGGGGTACAGAACCTGTCACTAAAGAACAATTGATCCGGTCCAGAACAAAGCTGCCTATCATTGGTAAAACATCAACCAAATGGGTTGGGATGGGATCTAAAAGTCACATGGTGAAAAAAAAAAAAAGACATCTTATAAAAATTTATAAAGGTAAAGGACTTTAAAGGCTCGTTGGAGATCCTGTATGATCCTACAGTCCCAATGACTGCTAATGACTGTCTGGCCTGATCAGTGTTCCCTCTTTATTAATGAGGACCAAATAAATCTCTCAAAATGAAAAAAATAAACCAGTTATAATCATTTGGATTTAAAATCCTACCTGCAGGAGAAAAGACTTTTAGACTATAAACCAAAAATTCTCCAGACCAGAGGATAACCGAACTCAACAAAAATTGACAAAATAAAATGCATTTCAAAACGGAAGTTACAAAGCACGAAAGGGGTCAATCAAACAATACTCCCAAAGGAGGCAAGAGAACGGCTGTGGAAACCGAGGTTGCCCATGATTCTAAAACTAAATTAGAGAAATTACAAACAAAAACTCACATGAAGGCTAAAAGGAATCTGACAATGGCAGCGGGAGACCAAGTCTGGTCGCTTTGATCGAGGAGTTTGGCTTAGAAGTCATAGCGATCTTGACTTTTAAGATCTAGAAGACACTATTTGGATCAGAGGGCGGAGCTGGAGGAGGAGACAAGTGTAGGCGTAACTTTTGACCTTCTCATTGTTCTGTATATAAAACCACTACTGTCGACAACACTGCCGGTACAGTACCAACCAAAGACTGTATACAACAAGCTACCAACAAATTCACATAGGCTACTATGGGAACACGGTAGCAGACAGTTGCTCTTCTCTAACACAGTGCCATGAGCAGGTTAAAATATCATGACTTTGTTCTAGTTTTTTGTAAAACTGTGACTTTATACTCAAGGTCTGCGTAAAATAATTTTGTCAATGTGACACTGATGCTCATTGTACATTTTACTAATGCAGTGCATTTTTTTAATCAGTAGCTTGCAAAATTCAGATTGGGATCAATCTATGATTTGGATGCTAATAGTTAGCAACTTTTTTAGTTGTTAAGTGCACCAATATTATATAATTGTAAGTTGAATAAATAAATTAATAAAATTATCAATAGTGGAAAAACATCGACTTTTCCAAGTCCTGGTCCCCCTAGCTGAAATTACCGGTGAATGTTATGCTTGGTATCCAAGGTAGTTTTCTCTGTCAACTGGACTGGGTTTCTTCTCTTGAAGACGTTTCGCCTTCTATCCAGAAGGCTTCTTCAGTTATGCTTGGTAGTTGCTGTCAAGCTCATGGTCCCCAGTTTTTAAGGATTAATGTCTAATTTATTATGACTGTTGACACAGTTGTGAATATTTTTTGAATGAGTATTTCATGATTGGAAATTCATAGGAGTGGAGTGGACAATGGGCTTTTTGGAGCCAGTTCCAAACTGATCTCGGTGGTGTCGTTCCTGTAAAGTTCCTCCTGTGTTGGCTTTACTTTTCAGACTGGAAGACTACGTCCATCTTTTATAGTTACCTATGCTTGAGACATAGACTTGAAAGAGTTGCTGTGGTGCATGAAAGGACACTCTGACACAGGACAAGGGACGACGCAGACTGTGCACATGAGGGCATTGGGGGATGGGTGGAAACAATCGGGAATCAGGGAGGACAATCAGAGACTTTTCAAAACAAAACAGGAAGTCATGAGGAAAAAGAGGAATGACAAAACCCCACTACAGTGTGACACTTAGTACATGACATAGTGGATTTTAGCTACTGTTATAAAACGCAAAGTAAAATCAAACTGCCTACATTTATGCTTCCCATCAACAGTTTGCTCTCTGAACAGTGGTGGTTTCCAGTGCAGATGCGAGGATCAGTACACCTGGCCATACAACAAATGCAGCACCTATGGTACCTGTGATGGAGTCAGCAAGGACACCTGTTCATGTATCCTTGGCATTCCCACCGATGGGCAATTCTGCCAACCTAAAACAGGTGACTATTCTACTCATCCTGGGAGTCTTACTGCAGTGCAATCCTTTTATTTCCTCTCATATGAAACAATGTTTTATAGCTTTCATTTTATAAAGGCAGACTTAAAAATTTTAGCCTTCCTTTTGAACACTGGTGCTACTAACGCCACCTTCCTTTTGGACAGTGCCGGCGGTTGTGTATGAATATGAGATTCTTATTGAAGTGAACACCAGTGATATAGACCAACTGAGGAATGCACTGAAGAGCATCACCTTCCCTGCCTCAGTCAGCACACACACAAACATCTCAGATGCTACCATCACGACAGGTAAACCTCCTCGACTCTTCCTGTGCCTTTGAGTCAATTATGTGCCTGTGGTTTCTTTTCATCAAATATTATTGTTTTTAAGTTTGCGGACCAACTGGAGGCAGCTTCCAGTGCCAATGTGAGGCTGGCCATCTATGGCCATGTGACAAGTGTGTCATGTACGGGAAATGTGACAATGACACAAATACATGTGGCTGCATCAGAGGTTTCCCCACAGACGGACAACACTGTCAGGCAGTACACCGTCAAAGTAAGCTTCATTCCATATGTGAATGGCTTAACATATGATTTAATGGTAAAGCTTTCATGCACTTTTGTTTGGTTTTGATTTTGTTTTCTTCTAGACTATTCAACATGTCAATCGCCAACAGGTAAAATGAGTAAAACTCTGGTTGATGCTCCATTTGTCACTTTTCAGAGCTGTTTTCACGAGTTTTGTTTCGTTTCTTGTCTTTTCAGCTCCTTCAGGTCTCCAAGAATACCTGGTTTCTGTTGAGCTGAACTTCTCAGATGTTTCTGCATTAAATCAGCTGAAGACGCTCCTGAACAGAACTGTTTTCCCCTTCAGTATCAATGACTTCATCGAAGTGTCTGACGTCAACATCACAATGGGTAGAGAGCAAACAAATAGGACAAACGTGTTCACACCAAAGGTCGATTTTTGTCTTTCCTCAAATGAATGTCTTTGTACTGTGTCTGGAAGCTGGACTACCTGCTGTAGGAGGAATCCATGCAGAGACAGGGCGAACATGCTAACTTCACACAGAATAGCCTCCCTGCCCCCTTCTAAACTGACTTTTGGGATGGTGATAAAGGTTATTTCTCTTAAGGCTTTAATGCTATTATAAAGCCGGTATTCAAGGAGAGGAGAGGCAGCCATGACCCAGCAGGGTGCCAGCAGCCTGGTGATCAGGTGATCATGTTTCTGGACCCTGGCAGCCTCGGCCTCTAGCAGCATAGCTAATATTAACCTAATAATTAGATGTCCCTCTAAATATGATAACCAGTGTGTCTAGAATAATGCCTAGAACTGCAATAAGCATTGCTAAGGAGATACCATGTAGAGTGATCATGTGATCTAATCTATCCCTGAGAGGTTCAGGACCAAACACCATGACTTGGGTTTTGTCTTACTTAAGGAGGAGGAAATTTGAGGGGATCTTAGACTTTAGGTCCTTAAGGCAGGTCTGAAGCTTCACTACTTGCTCTGTCTCCTCTGGTTTCATAAATAGATATAGCTGAGTGTCATCAGCATAACAATGAAAATTTATTCCATGCTGCTGAATAATGTTTCCTAAGGGAAGCATGTACAAGGTGAAAAGGATTGGTCCAAGTACAGAATCTTGTGGAACTCCATGGCTAACCCTACTGTATGAAGAGGGAACACCATGGACATGAGCAAACTGGTATCTATCTGAAAAATACAATCTAAACCAGTCTAGTGCTGTCCCTTTAATCCCAATCATATGTTGCAATCTATGTAACAGGATTTTGTGATCAACTGTATCAAAAGCAGCATTAAGGTCCAGCAGAACCAGCATAGAAACCAGTCCATGATCTGAAGCTATAAGATCATTCGTAACTTTAATAAGTGCTGTTTCTGTGCTGTGATGAGCTCTAAAGCCTGACTAAAACATCTCAAACAGGCTGTTTCTTTGCAGGTGCTTCAGTAACTGAGTCACCACCACCTCAAGAATTTTAGAGATCAAAGGAAAGTTGGCTATTGGCCTATAATTTGCTGACACATCAGGATCCAGTGATGTTTTTTTTAAAGCAATGATTTAATTACTGCCACCTTGTAGTACCGGTGTACAGAACCTGTCACTAAAGAACAATTGATCCGGTCCAGAACAAAGCTGCCTATCATTGGTAAAACATCAACCAAATGGGTTGGGATGGGATCTAAAAGTCACATGGTGAAATAAAAAAAAAAGACATCTTATAAAAATTTATAAAGGTAAAGGACTTTAAAGGCTCGTTGGAGATCCTGTATGATCCTACAGTCCCAATGACTGCTAATGACTGTCTGGCCTGATCAGTGTTCCCTCTTTATTAATGAGGACCAAATAAATCTCTCAAAATGAAAAAAATAAACCAGTTATAATCATTTGGATTTAAAATCCTACCTGCAGGAGAAAAGACTTTTAGACTATAAACCAAAAATTCTCCAGACCAGAGGATACCGAACTCAACAAAAATTGACAAAATAAAATGCATTTCAAAACGGAAGTTACAAAGCACGAAAGGGGTCAATCAAACAATACTCCCAAAGGAGGCAAGAGAACGGCTGTGGAAACCGAGGTTGCCCATGATTCTAAAACTAAATTAGAGAAATTACAAACAAAAACTCACATGAAGGCTAAAAGGAATCTGACAATGGCAGCGGGAGACCAAGTCTGGTCGCTTTGATCGAGGAGTTTGGCTTAGAAGTCATAGCGATCTTGACTTTTAAGATCTAGAAGACACTATTTGGATCAGAGGGCGGAGCTGGAGGAGGAGACAAGTGTAGGCGTAACTTTTGACCTTCTCATTGTTCTGTATATAAAACCACTACTGTCGACAACACTGCCGGTACAGTACCAACCAAAGACTGTATACAACAAGCTACCAACAAATTCACATAGGCTACTATGGGAACACGGTAGCAGACAGTTGCTCTTCTCTAACACAGTGCCATGAGCAGGTTAAAATATCATGACTTTGTTCTAGTTTTTTGTAAAACTGTGACTTTATACTCAAGGTCTGCGTAAAATAATTTTGTCAATGTGACACTGATGCTCATTGTACATTTTACTAATGCAGTGCATTTTTTTAATCAGTAGCTTGCAAAATTCAGATTGGGATCAATCTATGATTTGGATGCTAATAGTTAGCAACTTTTTAGTTGTTAAGTGCACCAATATTATATAATTGTAAGTTGAATAAATAAATTAATAAAATTATCAATAGTGGAAAAACATCGACTTTTCCAAGTCCTGGTCCCCCTAGCTGAAATTACCGGTGAATGTTATGCTTGGTATCCAAGGTAGTTTTCTCTGTCAACTGGACTGGGTTTCTTCTCTTGAAGACGTTTCGCCTTCTATCCAGAAGGCTTCTTCAGTTATGCTTGGTAGTTGCTGTCAAGCTCATGGTCCCCAGTTTTTAAGGATTAATGTCTAATTTATTATGACTGTTGACACAGTTGTGAATATTTTTTGAATGAGTATTTCATGATTGAAAATTCATAGGAGTGGAGTGGACAATGGGCTTTTTGGAGCCAGTTCCAAACTGATCTCGGTGGTGTCGTTCCTGTAAAGTTCCTCCTGTGTTGGCTTTACTTTTCAGACTGGAAGACTACTTCCATCTTTTATAGTTACCTATGCTTGAGACATAGACTTGAAAGAGTTGCTGTGGTGCATGAAAGGACACTCTGACACAGGACAAGGGACGACGCAGACTGTGCACATGAGGGCATTGGGGGATGGGTGGAAACAATCGGGAATCAGGGAGGACAATCAGAGACTTTTCAAAACAAAACAGGAAGTCATGAGGAAAAAAGAGGAATGACAAAACCCCACTACAGTGTGACACTTAGTACATGACATAGTGGATTTTAGCTACTGTTATAAAACGCAAAGTAAAATCAAACTGCCTACATTTATGCTTCCCATCAACAGTTTGCTCTCTGAACAGTGGTGGTTTCCAGTGCAGATGTGAGAATCGCCACCGCTGGTCATGTGACCAGTGTCTAAAGTACGGCCATTGTGACACCATCATCAATGACTCTTGTGGTTGCATCAATGCCCTTCCTCCAGATGGACACTGTCAGCCTGTTGATCAGCAGAGTCAGTATTATCATAATATTTTGTGAAGATTCTCATTTATCCAGTTCATAGTTATCCAAGGCAGTTTTCTGTGTCAACTGGACAGTTTTTTTTCTCTTTTGAAGACTTTTGGCCTTCTATCCAGAAGGATTCTTCAGTTCACTTGAACTGAAGAAAACAGTCCAGTTGACACAGAAAACTACCTTGGATCATTATATTTTATTTTATTACATCATATGATTGGTAGTTTACTTGGTATCATCTGCAAAATAATTTATCTTCTCCCCCATACAGACTTTGTTCCTTGTCCATCTACAACACTCTCTCCATCAACAACCTGTAAGACATCTCATCACACATCACAAGCTGATGTCTTTTTTAAAGCCAATTTCAAATATTTCTATGTGTGTGGATCTTTGTCCGTTTTTCAGATCCGACCGAGGGAACCACAGAACTGAACACAACAACACCCCCAATGACGCCAACAGCTGTGGTTACAAGTAAGAATGAAAGGAACCTGGTTCATTTTAAACTTTTGAGTCTTTCCCCCTTAAAACCGACACATCTTTCAGACCCAAACACACGTGAAGACTTCAACATTTAAAAAACAGTTAATGTTGTTTGTTTTGTTGGAATTGAGGGCCTGGTCTTGCTCAAGGGTTGTTCGGATTAGCACTTTTATGTTTTTTTAACTTTATTTTACAAAGATGAAAAAAAAATTGATTACAAAAAATTAATACTCAGATTTTCTCTGTTTTCGTCTTCCTCACCTCCATTTTTTGATCTTATAGACTCAACATCAACGACAGATCTGAACACAACAACACCACCAGTTTCATCAACAACTCCTTTTACTAGTATGTTTTCTGTAAATTATCATGAAGAATCAGTGTCTCTTCTGTGAATTTCTCTCTCTATTTTCCCTCAAAACTTTTGAATCTTTTCCAGATTCAACACCTACAACAGATCTAAACAATACAACATTTACAACTGTTGTTGTGACGAGTAAGTGCAGAAGGATTTTCCATATTTTATATCTTTATAGATTCTTCTGAGAGCACCACCCATATGTTATCTGTTGATCACGACATATCATATGTTATAACAATGCGGAATATGTTATAACAATGAGGAAATGTTTGAGCTGAGTAACAGCCTAGCTTTCTACTGTGCATAATAGCTGTTGGTTGCATCCTGATTATTCTATGTCATGCTGTACTGACGTAAACATATGATACATTTTCAGATTCAACACTGACCTCTGCAACATCCCTGAACACAACGATAAAGGCCAATAGGACCACAGGTATATATTTAGGAATTTTTATTATTTCCTAAAATTCTTATTGAAGGATCTTATTTGGCATTTCATTTTTTTCAAACTCTTCATTGGCTGTAGCAACAACATCAGCAACAACAGCAGCAACAACATCAGCAACAACAGCAGCAACAACATCAGCAACAACAGAAGCAACAACATCAGCAACGACATCAGCCACGACATCAGCAACGACATCAGCAACAACAGAAGCAACAACATCAGCAACGACATCAGCCACGACATCAGCAACGACATCAGCAACAACAGAAGCAACAACATCAACAACAGCAACAACAACAAGAACATCTGCAACAACAAGTAAATGTTAATCTTACTGAAACTGATACAAACTATTGACAAAAAACATTTTACACTCATAATTTTTTCCAAATACTTGGGTAAATAGAACTTTAGCACCTTCTGTTGTTGACCCTATCTGAACACTACAACACCACCAGTTTCATCAACAACTCCTTTTACTAGTATGTTTTCTATAAATTATCATGAAGAATCAGTGTCTCTTCTGTGAATTTCTCTCTCTATTTTCCCTCAAAACTTTTGAATCTTTTCCAGATTCAACACCTACAACAGATCTAAACAATACAACATTTACAACTGTTGTTGTGACGAGTAAGTGCAGAAGGATTTTCCATATTTTATATCTTTATAGATTCTTCTGAGAGCACCACCCATATGTTATCTGTTGATCACGACATATCATATGTTATAACAATGAGGAATATGTTATAACAATGAGGAAATGTTTGAGCTGAGTAACAGCCTAGCTTTCTACTGTGCATAATAGCTGTTGGTTGCATCCTGATTATTCTATGTCATGCTGTACTGACATAAACATATGATACATTTTCAGATTCAACACTGACCTCTGCGACATCCCTGAACACAACGATAAAGGCCAATAGGACCACAGGTATATATTTAGGAATTTTTATTATTTCCTAAAATTCTTATTGAAGGATCTTATTTGGCATTTCATTTTTTTCAAACTCTTCATTGGCTGTAGCAACAACATCAGCAACAACAGCAGCAACAACATCAGCAACAATAGAAGCAACAACATCAGCAACGACATCAGCCACGACATCAGCAACGACATCAGCAACAACAGAAGCAACAACATCAGCAACGACATCAGCCACGACATCAGCAACGACATCAGCAACAACAGAAGCAACAACATCAACAACAGCAACAACAACAAGAACATCTGCAACAACAAGTAAATGTTAATCTTACTGAAACTGATACAAACTATTGACAAAAAACATTTTACACTCATAATTTTTTCCAAATACTTGGGTAAATAGAACTTTAGCACCTTCTGTTGTTGACCCTATCAGACCAAAGTATAGATCCTTTGCTAGCTACCTGCCTCCACTTTAAAAAGGAACAGAACTAGAGAAAATCGTAAGTGCAGGAATATAAAATAGAGTCAAAGCTGTCTCCTCAATCCAATATTCATGTTTTTAGAGAAATAAAAACTTGATGTGATTGTTGTCTTTAATATGTATTCCAGCATTGTGGAACTCCTACAACTGTTAAGTTTCACACATCTTTATACCAATTTGGAGGAAGGTAAATAGAGGAAAGGATGTTCTGGTCCTAATACTTATATTTATTATTGCCATCCATCTTAAACAGTATAAAGACAAACTGAAAAATTGTGTTTTATGTACAGTTCTTAAAAAATAGAAATAGGCATTACAATTACAATTATCATTACAAATGTCATACGGCCACAGCTACCACTGTAGGACACTGTACGACAAAAGTTAAGAAAATCTTGGTGAACTTGATTTCATATAATTTAGCTTTCTTATTTGTAATAATATTTGAATGCAGTGCCGCTGTTCTATTACATTATTTAGATTAAATGTATTTATATTTAATTCAGCGATGCCTCTGTATCACTAGAGGGAGCCCGAGTACCACTAATGGGCCGCGAACCACACTTTGAAAAACACTGCGTTAGATATCCACAATCACAGGAAGATTTAATGAAACTTTTACAAAAAAATGACATGATTGCTATTTTTTTATAGGGATTCATTGAACATATACACTTTATAACACTTTGCTGTCTGCAATTTCAGCTCCCAGTGAAACGAGCACAGCATCAGTTTCAACAACAACCTCAAGGCCTGCAAGTTTAACCACTACTCCCATAACCACCATCACTACAACCAGTAGACCTGTGGCCAGTTCTTTTTCCACAATTATTCAGAGTTCAACAGTGGCTCCAACAGTTTTTACAGGTATTATAATAAATAAATACCTTTTTCTACGATATCTATGTTATTTAATCCTTATATAAGTATAAAACATAAGTGTTATGACACCATATCTTAATTTTGTACCAATTTCAAAATATCTCAACAAGCCACAGTTGTGAGAACATGACATGGCCAACTCTTAGCTGCAGTTTGGAAGTCTTTTCATTTAACACACAACAGCACATAAATAACATGAATACATAAACATAAAGAAAATACACCACAGTTTGGTTAATGCTTTAGCCAACTCTTGGCATACTAAATGATTCAGTGCAGGACGTTTATACTTTGGTCAGAAATGTATGAGAAAGGTTTGAGGAGTTATTCAACAGGTTGGTTTTTTTGTCTTACCTAATTCTTATTTTTCCTGTGTCTGTCCTCTTTAAACCAACCAGGATTTGATCTGGAGATGTCAGTCACACTTGACAAAGAATTTTCAGCAGATTTGAACAACCCATTGAGTTCGACATACAAAGAACTTGAATCAAAAATCAATCTGGTGGTGAGTTCAAGGCCACATTCACCTTTGAGCTTTAGTTCTTTGTATCATAATGTTGCTCTCATTTCCCATCTTTTCATCCACAGTTAAAAGACGGGTACAGAGGAATCTCTGGGTTTTTCAATGTTTTTGTGAAAGCCTTCAGGTAGATATTGCACTTTTAATAATATTCAAATGAGGGATTTAAAATAGATGCATTTCTTGTTGTTGACATTTGTTGCTGTCCATTCTTCCAGACAAGGAAGTGTCATTACAGACTATGTGGTGCAGATGACGGAATTTGATAATGATGAAATTGCTGGTGCAAATAAGCAACTGCCAACAGCCTTGGGCTCTGTTGCCCCTGTCATTGGCAACGTTGCTGCCGTTTACAAAAGCAAGTTCAGTGAAACATTACTGAATTAATATTGTCTGGAATTAGTACAAGTGTTTATGCAACATATTAACCTTTTACTATTTCTTTGCATTGTGTATTTTAAATTTAAGCAACTCTAATCAAGCCTTTTTTTTTATTGTTATAGGTCCAGCTTCAATTAAAATTCCAGCCATTATTTATACCGGTGACAGAATGACTTTTACCTGTGGTCCTCCAAGCATTCAGATGGGGGAGATTTCTGCGTCTGAATGGACTTTTAATGGACAGAAAATTAAAAAAGGCACGAGGTTCGAAATAACCTCTGGATCGATATCCAAACTTACGGTCAACAACGTCATTCTTGCTGATATCGGTAAGTTGGTAACCCCACTGGAATTCTTTTTTATTTTTCTTTATTTTGAGTATGCTCGTGATTAACCTGCTTCTCTCAATCACAGGGACTTATGAATGTGCTCTGAGAGGTCAGACTATTGATTTCATCCAAGTTGGCCAGGTAACGAACAGCATAATCAGAGAGGCTCCAGTGGTGCGGCTGCAGAGTAGAGTTAATGCTGACTGTCAAGAGAGACAGTTCCAAGAGCTCCAGTGCTGTGTGCAGCTGCCATATAAAGTCAAATGGTTCCAAGATGCAACAATTTTGCCTTCAAGTATGTATGAAACAAGTTTTGATACCAGTTCTATTTTTCACCTTGACACATCTATGAAGCAGCTCAAAAGAGCACTGACAACTTTTCACAGCCGTGACCAACAACGGGAACTCCTACTGCATCAAGCACGACTACGAGTTCAAAAGCTGCAGCACATCAGAGCAAACTAAATTCTTTACATGCACAGTGGACCAACCTGCAGGTTATAAAGGGTTTACGTCACTGATCATTTTCAAAGGAGGTGAGAAATGTCACTATGATGTGTGTTTCTTGGATATTTTGTCTCTGGATGGTAGTAATGTTTCATCTGACTCTTCACGCAAAGGCATCAGCTGTCAAGATGATCGCTATGGGACTGGACGGGAAGAGGACACGTCTACTATTGGGTGTGAGGAAGGTCTGGAAGGGAGCAGCACTGCGGTCTGTCGGGCAGGAAAATGGCAATCTGTGGAGGATACTTGCATTGTAACAGCAATCAAGGAGTTATTAATATTCTCAGAGGTATCTACACTCGTGTGCGGAAGTTCCTAGTTCATAAATTATATCAACATGTTTACCAGTGATGTAATATAGTGTAAAGAAAGGTACCCTGGTCAATTTGAGCGGACTGTTTCTAGTAGCAAAAAGAAGAAAAGATAGAAGGGCAGAAGCTTTTTCTAAATAGCTCCCGGTCTTGATTAGTGGAGATTGGGAGGAAAAGGGATCCTGAAAACTGGCTAGAATTGTGTAACTGCATATTCCTGAACTGCCCAGCAACACAACACAGCCGAATGATTCTTAGCTTTTAAATTGTTCATCCAGGAAACTCGAACTTGTAACGAAAACAGCTCAAATTTGGAATCAATACCCTAAATAAGGTGTAAGCTTGATTGACAGGCCACATTCCTTGGTTGGCTAACACCTGGGACAAGTCTGAGTGATTCTGGCCAGTTTTTATCAGATCCAGTATGTCTCTGCTTTTGTTTTAGTTACATTTGAAATTCCATTCTAGAATTGCCTGTTAACAGGTGTAACGCCAACTGTTTGTCTGTATTTTTTTCTGCCAGCAACTGACTGAGGAAGGTGTACCAGAGTTTGCAGACAATCTCAATGCAGCTGTTCAGAATAACAAATCAGAGATCGTTAATTCATCGTCAACTATATCAGCTATCGTTAGCATCCTAAACACAATCTCAAATGTTTCCCCCACTGTGACCCAAACTGTCATGAAGGTGGGTCATTTCTTAAATCGGGCACTTAAGTATGTTTCTGTAGTGTCTCTTCAAATTGAGCCCATGTGATGTGAAATTTCTCTTCCTTCACAGGATGTACTTGAAACGGTTGATATCATCATTAGCGAGGATTCAAGAGACTCCTGGATAGTTCTAAACAGAAATGAAACCCTAAACTCCAGCTCCAAACTGTTGGGCTCTTTGGAGGATCTCTCTGATAGGCTGACGGGGGAGTTTGAAATTGTAACTGAACGGATCAAACTTAACAAAACCAGCTTCGACACATCCTTCGCGGCTAATCTGAACTCCAGCATCAACATAAACATTTCCGACACAGCCTCTGCCAGAGTCTCCATAACCACCATGATTCTCTCCACCCTCAATAACGTGATGCCCGCGCGGAATAAGAGCTTCACCGTCAGTCTCGCCCCAACCAATGAAACTGAGGCTGACAATGCGATCAACGGTGCGGTAGTCCTTGTCAAAATTAACACTACCAACCAGAACATCACTCTGAGCTTCGACAAGCTAAACAATTCATTGAGACTGAACCCGCAGTGTGTTTTCTGGAACTTTGCAATCTTTGATGACTTGGGTGCCTGGGATGATGAGGGCTGTATGTTTCTTTCTGATATAAACAACATTGTAACCTGCAGCTGCAACCATCTCACCTCCTTCTCCATTTTGATGGCAACGGGCATCCCTCAGAACCTTATCGTTGCTTTAGATATAATCACTTACGTGGGAGTTGGAATATCACTGGCAAGTTTGGTTATATGTCTGATTATTGAAGGGTATGTCTGGAAAGCCATAACAAGGAACAGTACGGCATTCATGCGTCATGTTTCCATCATCAACACCGCCCTGTCTCTGCTGATCGCCGACATCTGCTTCATCATTGCTGCCTCTTTTGCTAAGAACCCCCTCGAAAACCCAGGGGAGGACTATCAAGTTCCAGTTGGACCATGCAGCGCAGCAACATTCTTCATGCACCTTTTCTACTTAGCTCTTTTTTTTTGGATGCTTGTTTCAGGCCTGCTGCTCTTTTACCGGACAGTCATGGTCTTTTCCAACATGTCCAAGTCAGTCATGTTGGCCATTGGGTTCTGCTTAGGCTATGGCTGCCCTTTGATTATAGCTGTGGTGACTGTTGCAGTAACAGCAGCGGGTGGGGGATACATCCAGAAAAATGAGGCATGTTGGCTCAACTGGTTGGAGACAAAGGCCCTGCTAGCGTTGGTGATACCAGCCCTGACCATTGTTCTTATCAATATTTTGATTCTAATTGTCATCATAGTCAAAATACTAAGAAGAGGCGTAGGTGAATCTGTCCAAACAGATGATAAGCATACGCTTGCGGTCATCGCAAGGTGTGTGATCATTCTGACTCCTTTATTCGGACTGACATGGTCTTTAGGAGTGGGGACTATAATATCATCTACAAATGAAGGAATCCACATTGCTTTTGCATTCTTCAATTCACTACAGGTACATGGATTCCATTTTATGATTATAGGCAGGATTTTGCCCAGTAGGCTAAAGAAATGCACATTCTGTCTGTTTTTCCACAGGGATTCTTCATTTTAGTGTTTGGGACACTGTTGGATTCAAAGGTAAGACACGTAAGGAAACAAGACAGAACACAATAATCTCATATTGTGCCCTTAGTCAAAGTTGGGTGGTTTACTGTTATTAATGATATTCTCCAGGTACGTGGTATCCTCTCCAAGAAATCATCTACCACCACCACAGGCTCCAATCCAACAAAAGTAAGTCAGCTTGAACATTCTTTTTCTTGTCCCATCTTACATTGTAAGGCAGAAAGCTGTAAAACAATCCTCCAGAGATTATCACAGCACTTCTCGGAGAAATTATAGAGTGAACTAGAGATTTCTTTATTTTAACAGTATATTTTGCATTACAGAGTACAAGCAGCAGTGCTTTATCTGTGCGAGCAATGGAATGGATAAATCGCCTGCGCAGGAGAAGATGTAAGTTGCTCCAACGTTGCAACTCATTTGAATGGCAGACTCATCTCTTACCGTTTGTCTTTGTCTTTAAGATGTGTACCATGTTTCACAAGCTGCAAACTCTAGCAGTGGTGCATCAGAGTCATACTCCATCATTTGAGTCAATTCAACATCCTGCTTTCCTCACCATAAAGATTAGTTAAAGCTTTTGTTGATACAGATTGAAATAATTGAATTTATTGTGTAATTGCATGTGCAATAAATCATTGCAGGAATGAGACATTCTCATTTGTTTAATAGAAGGCCTTATGAAGGCGTGATCTATCTTAAAAATATGCATTTTTAAATAAAGCTAAAAAAAATTGCATGATAAAATAAATGTGAACACTTTGTAACAATTTGCATATTTATCTTGGTAATTCAAATGTTGTTGAACTGTCAAAGAAAGAATTACTCACTGATGATGTGTGCTCCTCTCTCCCCCTTCTTACTGCTGTTATCACATTAATTTTCAACATTTGGCTTTACTGTTGTAATAAATTGTGTGTTTTATAGACATGCCTGTTTGCTACATCCTACTAACCAGTTAATAAAGCCCATTCCCACAATCAATCAATCTATTGTGTCTGTTACAATGAAAATTGTTTCTAGGCGCCTTACAGTATCCCAGGGCCTGACCCCAAACAAGGAACGAGCAAAACTCCCCTTTAACAGAAAGAAACCTTGAGTAGGACCAGGCCTATATAGGGGGACCCTCCTGCTGATGGGGGGGCTGGGTAGAGAGAGAGGAGGGGGGGGGGGGGGCACGTAGAGGAGAGAATAGGTAGAACATAGAAATACATTATATTAATTAAAATAAGCTGCCGGTCGGGTTGGGTGGGTTAGCGGAGTCGGAGGTCAGTATACAGCTTATGAAGGCGGCAATACCTGTAGATGAATACAGAGGGGGAAGAACAGAAGCAGAAAAACTACACAAGAAATAACATTACTGATCTACTTGGTGAGAGAGGAGAAGAGAGAAAAGAGAAGAGATTTTGATTTTTACAAAAACACTTTATTTACAAATTACACAGGGACACAAAAAACACCCTGCTTAAAAAACACACAGAATAAATAAATAAATAGATAAATATTAGGGAATAGCAAATACAATTCTTCCAACTAGGGGTTGTGCAAAAACCAAATGGTTCTCTGCGACAGTGCATAATACACCTTGGTGGCACCATACATTGCAGAATTGGCTGAGGTCATTTA
Source organism: Takifugu flavidus (assembly GCF_003711565.1). Taxonomy (NCBI): domain Eukaryota; kingdom Metazoa; phylum Chordata; class Actinopteri; order Tetraodontiformes; family Tetraodontidae; genus Takifugu; species Takifugu flavidus. The sequence goes on from NC_079538.1 coordinate 1,037,366, forward strand.
TCATTTTATAAAAGGCAAACTCCCACCTCAGCCTACAACGGACGTTACAGCGCCACACAGAGGCGGCCTCACAATCCCCAGATTTAGCAATTTTGTTTTTCCTTGATATGTACTGTATATAGCCATTTTGGCTTCTCCGCAAATAAAATTAAGGAGCTGCCACTTGTTAGCAGCTTTGTTGTACCCTGCACCATAAATAAGAGCTTTTATCGAAAAGGGTTTGTTAAAACCATTAAAAACAGTTTTCATGACGTTAAAAAGCACAGCGAGCCTCTCACATTCACTGTACGCATGATACAGTCTCTCGCTTGGAACAAAACGGGCACTGGTCCGACACAGCAGTGTTCATTCTGGAGAGGAGAGCGTTCAGGGCGACGGCCCCGTGTAAGATCCTCCATTGGAGGTCTCCGGTTCTCTTCTTCAAGGGCGGCTTGTAAAGGACCCGCCAGCAGGGGCGGGCTCCGTCCCTTCCCAGCCGATCAGCCCACATGCTGGTGCTCCCGTTTGACAGTCCTGTTTAGTACCCTCACACAGTCGTTGTATAGGGTCTTCTTATCGACTGCTACCAGGGAGAAGGTCTTTGCTGGTCTGAGGAGAGGACCGACTAGATTCCGAGGTGGGCAACCAGCCTGATCTCCGGAAAGGGGTCCTCGCTGTCGGGTTCGGTCCCCTGGCCGTAGTCCTCAAGAATACGCCTCTCTCTCGTGCCGAGTCTGTTCCTCGATAGCCGAAGCACCCCCTCAGCTGCCTGGGTAGAGCGGATGCCTAACAGGGAACCCACTGCCTCCGCGCCCGTTAGGTCGGGCCTGCCACGGCCACTACGTGCTGGAGGAGTAAGGTCCGGGTCCGCCACAGCTTCAACTTTAAAAAGGGCCCATGCCTTAACAACACTTTGATAAAATGGAGGTAGCCCATTTAACTTTGCAAATTTAAAGTCAGTTAAAAACAGAGCATCATCCTGCCCCAAGTTACTCACCCGTCTGAAGACACATCTGGCCACATCTCTCCACATCAGGTTTGCCAGCCCTGTTAAAAACCTCTGTACAAACTGTATTCTAAAAGCGGTGGTCCTGCTGGCCAGGTGGATGAGGCCCTGTCCTCCCTCCTCTCTAGGTAAGTACAACACCCCCTGCTGGACCCAATGCATGCCGTCCCAAAAGAAGGCCAGAACTCTTGTCTGCAGTTGTGCTAGTAGCCCCGAGGGTGGCTCCATGCAACTGAGCCGGTGCCAGAGCACAGAGGCCACCAGGTTATTAAGGACAAGAGTTCTGCCTCTGTACGACATGCGGGGGAGAAGCCATTTCCATTTTTGAATTTTTCCGTCTACCTTTTCCAACGTGTCGAGCCAAATTTTCTTTTCAGTTTCTTCAAAAACACCGAGGTACTTTAGGCCGTCCCTCCGCTAGGCAAGGTCCTGGGGAAGGACCGGCAGACCATTTGTCCACCTGCCAACGGCCAGGGCCTCACTCTTCTGCCAGTTGACCCTGGCCACGGACAGGCGGTTGAATAAAACTGTTAAATTAGATAAAACATCTACGTCTCTCTGGCTGCGCACCATTACTATTAGATAATCTGCATAGGCAGATAAAACAATTTTTCTGTAAAAGGACGGTAAAAACAGGCCATCCAAGGATCCTAGAGAGAAGGGGTTCGAGGGAGAGAGCGTAGAGCATTCCAGAGAGGCACAGCCCTGCCGGACGCCTCTACGCACTCTGAAGGGAGCACACAGACTGCCATTAAACTTCAGCATACTCGCAATGTCACAGTACAGGACGCGGATCATCGCTATAAAGCCAGGGCTGAGCCCGAACCTCTCCATCACCTTCCAGAGGAACTGGTGTTCAACCCGGTCAAAAGCCTTTTTCTGGTCTAGCGAAATGAGACCAGTATCAACGTCCAATGATCTAGAGACTTCCAAAACATCTCGAATTAGGTGGACATTATCTACTATGGACCTGCCGGGCACACAGTAAGTCTGGTCCCGGTGGATGACCTGCTCCATAGCTTCCCTCAGCCTGGAGGCCAAGGTCTTGGACAGAATCCTATAATCCACACACAGTAGAGACACAGGGCGCCAGTTCCTGATCTCCTGCAGGTTGCCCTTTTTTGGCAGGAGGGTGACCACCGCTCTCCTGCAGGACAATGGCAGGGAACCCGAGGCCAGGCTTTCATTAAAGACCTCCAGCATGTCGTGGGCCACAATGTCCCAGTAGGCTTTAAAGAACTCTACTGTGAGCCCATCGACACCTGGAGACTTCCTTCCCTTCATGCTGAGCAGGGCGGCGTGGAGCTCATCGAGTTTCAACGGCCTGTCCAGCTGGGAGTTTGCCTCCTCAGAGACCCGAGGAAGGTCCCCGCAGAACTCATGGAACAGGCCGTCATCCCTGCGATACTCACTCTCATACAGGGAGGAAAAGAACTCCACCGCCCGCTGCCTTATCTGGCCCGGCTCCACGAGTTCCTGCCCTGTCCACGCTTTTTCTCCAGCCCAAAGAAGAAACTAGAGGGAGCATCCATCTCAGTGAGGTCTTGAATCCGGGACCTGACCAGTGCACCCTGTACCTGACTGTCCAGCAGGCTGGCCAAGGCCATTTTTTTGGATTGGAGGGTTTCAATACACCCTCGATCTCCTGTGGAGCTGCCAATCGCCTCTAGCTCCACTATCTCCATCTCCAGGTCTTTGATCGACCTGCGTGTGTCCTGCGTGGCATTGAGAGTATACTGCTGGCACAGGAGCTGTATCTCTACCTTTCCACGGTCCCACCGTCTTAGGCACGTAAAATCGGATTTTCTCTCTCGAAACCCCAACCAGAAGTGCCGTAAAACATCTCTAAAACTGTTGTCTTGAGCTAAGCTGGAATTAAAATGCCAGTATGCACTCTTGGGCAAGATGTTCTTCACGGCGACTTCTCCTAAAACCAACGAGTGGTCTGTAAAGCTGGCGTGATGCTACAGCTCCTAAAAACACTAAAATGATGTTTTATAAAATCGGTCAAGTCTGGCCAAGGAGATCCTACCCTCACTCAAGCGGGACCAAGTGTATTGCCTGTTGTCTGCATGCATCCTCCTCCACACATCCACCAGGCCATGAGAATAGGCCAGCTGTCTCAGACAATGTTGCGAGGCTGGATGAGGCTCTGCATGGTTGCGGTCTAAAAAAGACTTGGTGCAATTAAAATCTCCACCCAGGAATAAAAAATCATCCCCACAACCATTTAAAACAGTGCCGACTTTTTCCTAAAAAGCTCTTCCTCTCTGTACCGTGGGAGCAGCATAAATATTAATAAAAACCAAGGTGCGGTTTTGGAGGCGTGCTTTCACCATCAGACACCGTCCCTCACCACATGCTCCACCTCCAGGGACGATGGAGTGCAGCCCCTTGAAAAAAGGAGGCCCACACCACCACTGAGGGTGGTGTTGTGGCTCAGCAGCACCTGTCCTTCCCACTCTTTCTCCCAGTCCGCTTCTATGCCGCAGTCGCTGTGGGTCTCCTGGAGGAACAGGACATCAATGCGTTTTCTTTTTGCTGTGTCGAACACTAGTGCCCGTTTTCTTGCGTCCCTGGCTCCGTTGACTTTCAACGTTCCTATCTTGAATGTGTTCATGCCGAGGGGAAAGATTAAAATCAAAGACAGTAAAAAAAAAAAAAAGTATAAGAAACCATGGTAAAATATTTTTTTTCAATTTAGCTGTTTTCTCGCTTTGCCTATGTGCTTCCTGAGCCTGTAAATTTCAGGGTCGGTGAGGCCTGACGTTGCCTTATTTCTAATTAAAAAGCTCGCTGACTGGATAAAACGGAGCCTGTCAGGAAAATATGTTTGTATTATCGTGAATTTCACACTGACTTTCACAAGAACATGGTACTTGATGGGGTTTTAACAGGTTTCTACTGTTAAAGCACACTGAGTTGTTCAGGAAAATGCAGCAAAAGGCTAAAACACTGTCATATTTACAGAAGATAGAGTGGCAAACACCCACCTGGACAGTTAAATTAACACAACCTAGCAATAGTCAACTATGAGCACACACCCACCTTGAAAAATAAAAGAATATCACTCAGCTTTACAGACCCCCTAACCCAGGGCAGGTGGTGCTGGCTGCTTAAAAGGCCTGCTAATCAACTTGATCAGCTGCAGGTGTAGAGGCAGCCAGCGCCGAGGTGGGTCACCCACGCCCCTAGTGGAGAAACAGAGTACCGCAAACCAAACACACTGGTCAGACATAGGATCATACTAGTGTCAGTCTGACTGAGACACGGACTCAGTGTTGCAGTCAAAGTTGCGGGGAATATGTAGGAGAACACTTGGTTTACAAGAAGTATTTGATAAGTTTGCCAAGTAATGTGAAACATTTCTGCTATGGATGAATCAGAAGAATCAGAATCAGAAGCAGATTTATTGCCATTGTTCATGTAATACACAGTATTACACAAGCTAGGAATTTGTCTTGGTGTGATGCTGCGACATTCAACATAAAGTAGACCACACTAGAATAAGATAAATAAAATAAAATAAGACATATATACAGTATATATATAAATAGTAAGAAATAGTGCAGGTCAATGCAGGAGTAATGTATTGTTCGTGAGTCCGACTGGCTGCTGTACATGGTGCTTAAGTGATAAGTCACTTGGTGTTCAGCAGCCTGACGGCAGAGGGGAAGAAGCTGTTCATGTAGCGGGAGGTTTTGGTCCGAATGGACCGTAGTCTCCTGCCGGAGTGGAGGGGGGAAAACAGTCCGTGACCAGGGTGGGAAGGGTCGGCCATGATCCGACCTGCAAACCTCCGGGTCCTGGAGATATACAGGTCCTGGATAGATGGAAGCCTGCAGCCGATCACTTTCTCGGCAGCGCGCATGACGCGCTGCAGCCTCAGTTTGTCCCTGGCGGTGGCACCAGGATACCACACGGTGATGGAGGAGGTGAGGATGGACTCGATGATGGCCGTATAAAACTGCGCCAACATCCTGGGAGGCAGTTTGAGCTTCCTCAGCTGCCGTAGGAAGAACATCCTTTGCTGGGCCTTCTTGATGAGGGAGCTGATGGTTGGCTCCCACTTAAGGTCCCGGGTGATGGTGGTGCCCAGGAAGCAGAAGGAGTCCGCGATGGTGATGGGGGAGTCCATGAGGGCAAGGGGGGGCAAAGGGGCTGTGACTTTCCTGAAGTCCACAATCATCTCCACTGTTTTCTGAGCATTCAGCTGCAGGTTGTTGTGTCCGCACCAGGACACCAGTCGAGCCACCTCCCTCCTGTAGGCAGTCTCGTCTCCATTGGAGATGAGCCCGATGAGGGTGGTGTCATCCGCAAACTTGATCAGCTTGACAGACTGGTGGCTTGAGGTGCAGCAGTTTGTGTACAGGGAGAAGAGCAGGGGGGAAAGTACATAGCCCTGGGGTGATCCAGTGCTGATGGTGATAGAGTCCGAAACAGTCTTCCCCAGCCGCACATACTGCCTCCGATCCGTCAGGAAGTGAGTGGTCCACCTGCAGAGGGAGTCAGGCACACTAAGCTGGGACAGCTTGTCCTGTAGCAGAGCGGGGCGGATGGTGTTGAACACAGAGCTGAAGTCCACGAACAGGATCCTCGCGTAGGTTCCCGGGGAGTCCAGGTGCTGCAAGATGGAGTGAAGGGCCAGGTTGACCGCATCGTCCACAGATCTGTTAGCTCTGTAGGCGAACTGCAGTGGATCCAGGAGGGGGGGGGGGGGGGGGGGGGGGGGGGTGATGGACTTGAGGTGTGGCAGGATCAGGCGCTCTAAGGACTTCATGACTACAGAGGTGAGCGCCACAGGTCTGTAGTCGTTAAGCCCAGTGATCCGTGGCTTCTTGGGGACAGGGACGATGGTTGAAGTTTTGAGGCAGGCTGGCACCTGGCACGACTCCAGGGAGGAGTTGAAGATGTCTGTAAAGACAGGAGTCAGCTCCTCTGCGCAGTGCCTCAGGGTGGAAGGAGACACGCCGTCCGGGCCAGGGGCCTTGCAAGTGACCTACAAGAGGGTGGTGGCCAAGCGGGGGCACATTGCACATTTTTTTTTACCTGTTCGGTGTCTTCCTTTGCATTACTGAATTCATGTAGCTGCAGTATTTCAGGATTTAGATTTGCCCAGATGCTTGTAAAAGTAATTATCAAGTCATCAAGGCTGGTGCATCCAAATTAGAGTCTTTCCCAGAAAACATGACAGTGGCGTCTGTCAAACAAGCTGACATTGAGTTTATATGCAAGTCCAAGGTTGAAATATGTCTCAGCTAAATGATGTATCGCCATTTCCATACATCAACACTGTAGAATGACACCAAATACCGACCTACAAGTGAAACATAGAGTTTGTGTGGGTACAATACTTTCTCCTGCACAAGAGAAACATTTAAACTGGAAGTATCGTGTGTGCACAAGAAAATTTTACTGCTAGAATTAAACATTTTTTTTCCTTCTTTAAGGTGTTCTTCAGATTGCTTGATGAATTTGTTCAGCATGTTTAAAGTGAAGGCACTTTTGAAACAAGTAGATTTATTGTGAAAGTAATACAAATACACAGGATTCATTTATTGTTGAAAAAGACACATATTTTGGTCTGCAGAGATTGGAGAAGAGCAATAATAAGCACGTGCGATATATGCTTCATTCACATTCTGCACACTCATTGAAATATCATTGTTACCACAACATATGGGACTAAAACATACATATTAATGACAAAATATAATAATGATTTCAGCAGATCAAAGAAGTCAAAAGAGTTTAGAATTCATGAAATCACCTTGAAATATCTGCCCAGAAATGATAATTTTAAAAGCTGAGCGGAACCAGCTGTAAAAGAAAGCATAGACAAATGGATTGAGCATCGAATTTGACCATCCAAGCCACTTAAAAAACTCAATCACAGACACAGTTAAAGTGTTGTAGTTAAAATGGTTAAATGTCAGACAAAGAAAAAAAGGAGTCCAGCACAGGAAAAAAAATCCCATCACAATGGCCAGAATCCTGGTGGCTTTTCTTTGCGTCTTATTGAGCATCTCTCCAGGTGCTCTGCTCAAAGAGGCTGCATTATTGATGGTCCGTGCCTGCCTCTGTGCCACTATTAGAATCTTCAGATAGGTTGTGAGTATTATCACAGCTGGCAGATAGAATAAAACAACAGTTCCTATTATCACAAGTATTAAACTTGGGTTCTGAAATAAAAGACATCTTGTTTTGGATTGTTTTGGGTTTAGGTCATTCATTGTGATTCCAATTCCAATTAGAACTGGAAGAGTCCAGCTCACAGCAATCATCCCCACAGTAACGCGCACATTTATGATCATTCTATATTTCAGAGGTTGACATACAGCATGATATCTGTCAAGTGAAATAAAACACAAGTTCAGGATAGATGTTGCAGATAGAAACATGTCGCAGCTGTTTCGCACCCGACAGATGAACATTTGAAGGTAGAAGCAAGGTTCAACAATCAGTACTGCACTGAAAGGCAAAACCAAGACACCAACAAGCAGGTCAGCTACAGCGAGAGACAGGATCAGGTAGTGGGTGGGACTGTGGAGCTGTCTGAAGTAAAGAATAGCAGTTATCACAAGAAGGTTTCCACACACAATGATGACTGATAACAACCCGAAAATGGCACATAACAAATAGGGAGAGACAATATTTGTTATTCCAAATCTTGACGATGATTCATTGCAGTGATCCTCAAAAACATCAGACCTGTTATGGAATAAGTGCGGGTCCATACAGAACAGTTCAGAATAACTGAGACAACCAACAAACACAAGAGAGCAAATCTATTGCAACAGAAACATTAAATCAGTTCTCACTTCTCCCTGTTCAGTCGTACTTCTGACGAGCCGAACTGTTGGAGTAGCTCAAAACGTGATGTTTAAAGTCTTTACTCTGGGATCATTTGCATATGATGCATGAAGGAGGTACCTTGAAAAGAGAAGATTACAGGTGCTAACAGCTGCAGTACTAACATACTAGTCGATTAAATATATAAATGTTGTTTATGAAGCAATTTTAAACCCGATAGACTATGTTCAAGATAAGTCACTATTTAATACCAACACAAAGTCCAGCTTAAAAGTTCTTGGTCAAATTGTATCACTGCTCCTCAGATCCTCACAAGTGTTATGGAAGATGGTTAAACCATTATCAGTTACCAGTTCTTGTGAGGAATGTGACACTGCAACCATAATTCACATCTATTAGTTTCTTTATATCTGGATATTTGACGGACATGTGGAGCTCAACACCAGGGAAATAGGACAAAGAACTGTTTGTGAGAAATCCAGGAAGAAGTACAAGAACATGTCAAAACCCACATGACATAACACTCCCCCACCCCCCTTCCCCGGCTGTTCATTGAGCCCTGTATTGAGTTAGATATGAAGATATTATCTCATAAATTATTGTTGGATCTGAGTGCTGGGAAACTCACCAACTAACAATCACAGTGAAGCAAAAACATGACAGACAAACAAGTCCCACAAAACAAGGCCTTAACATGAAAAGAAGAGGGGGCAGAAATTCCCCTGGAACACAGAGGGGCTGCCTGAAAACCAACTCTGCAGGCAAAGCGTCCAGGTCCTCCTTAAGGGTTGAACACAGCCCGAGTATCAGCCAAGGCAAACGGTACACAAAGTTACCGTCCAAGAGCGCAGCACACAATGCTGCCTTCAGCGACCTGTGAAAACATTCACACAAGCCATTAGCCTGAGGATGGTATCATGGATGTGGTGTACTTGTGTACCAAGGGACTTTGTGAGCGCTGACCAAAGCTCCAAAACGAACTGGGGTCCCCTGTCAGAGGTGATGACATCTCTACTTTTAAGATTAGGCTTAAAACCTACCTCTTTGAAAAAGCTTATTGTCACTAATTCTGTAGTTCCAGTTACTATCCTAGACAGACAAATTATCAAATCAAATAAAATCAATCTTTATTTATATAGCATCTTTTACAATCAAAATTGTTTCAAGGCACTTTCCAGAATCCCAGGGCCTAACCCCAACAAGCAACAGTGGCAAGGAAAAACTCCCCTTTTAACAGGAAGAAATCTTAAAAGGACCAGGCTCATGTACGGGGACCCTCCTGCTGATGGCCGGCTGGGTAAAGAGAGAGGAGAAGGGGGAGGACAGGTAGAGGATAGAATAGGTAGGAGAGGAGAGGAGAGGCACAGAGCACAGAAACACACACAAAAATACACTATACAACGGGTCAGCGGGGCCGGAGGTCATCATGCAGCTCCGAAAGGCGGCGATACCTGTAAATAAACAGAGAGGGGAGGGGGGGGAGAAGCAGAAAAACTACACAGGAATCATCATAACTAGTCTGCTTGATGAGGAGCAGGAAAGGAGAGGAAACCATGACCCAGTGGGGTGACAGAGGCCTGTCAGGTGATCATGTTTCCGGACCCCGGCAGCCTTGGCCTATAACAGCATAGCTAGAATGTGAAAAGGATTGGTCCAAGTACAGAACCTTGTGGGACTCCGTGGCTAACCCTACTGTATGAAGAGGGAACACCATGGACACGAGCAAACTGGTATCTATCAGATAAATATGATCTAAACCAGTCTAGTGTTGTCCCTTTAATCACAATCACATGTTCCAGTCTATGTAACAGGATGCTGTGATCAACTGTATCAAAAGCAGCATTGAGGACCAACATTCAGAGAGCAGAGCGGTCTATTGGGATAATAAGGTGTCACTAGCTCCTCCAGGTAGGATGGAGCTAGGCCTATGAGGACCTGGAAGGTCAAAGAGAATTTTAAAAATTATTCTAAATTTAATGGGCAGCCAAGTACAGGAGTTATAGAGTGATATCTTTTGTCAATACCTGTAAGAACTCTAGCTGCAGCATTTTGGATCACCTGGATGCTTCTTAAAGAGTTGTTTGGACACCCTGATAATAAAGAATTACAATAGTCCAGCCTGGAAGTAACAAATGCATGGACTAACTTTTCAGCATCATGCCGCGTGAGTAGTTTCCTGATCTTTGCAATGTTCTTCAGGCAAAAAAAGTCACTTCTTGAGACTATGGTGAACCAGTTGATTTAACGGTGAACCAAATGTCCCATGGACATTTAACTCTTAGAAAAGTAAAAATCCAGAATTGGATCAATTTTCAGTGACGCAAATTGTAGACTTGGGCGATTCCTCACAGTGTCTTCCAAAATAATTACATTTACGTTGGTGAGAATTGCCTGAATTTCACACTGACTTTCATAAGAACATGGTACTTGATGGGGTTTTAACAAGTTTCTACTGTTAAAGCACACTGAGTTGTTCAGGAAAATGCAGCAAAAGGCTAAAACACTGTCGTATTTACAGAAGATAGAGTGGCAAACACCCACCTGGACAGTTAAATTAACACAACCTAGCAATATTCAACTATGAGCACACTCCCACCTTGAAAAATAAAAGAATATCACTCAGCTTTACAGACCCCCTAACCCAGGGCAGGTGGTGCTGGCTGCTTAAAAGGCCTGCTAATCAACCTGATCAGCTGCAGGTGTAGAGGCAGCCAGCGCCGAGGTGTGTCAGCCACGCCCCTAGTGGAGAAACAGAGTACCACAGACCAAACACACTGATCAGACATAGGATCATAACAGTGTCAGCCTGACTGAGACACAGACTCAGTGTTGCAGTCAAAGTTGCGGGGAATATGTAGGAGAACACTTGGTTTACAAGAAGTATTTGATAAGTTTGCCAAGTAATGTGAAACATCACTGCTATGGATGAAGTGGCCTACAAGAGGGTGGTGGCCAAGCGGGGGCACAGTGCACATTTTTTTTACCTGTTCTGTGTTTCCTTTGCATTACTGAATTCATGTAGCTGCAGTATTTCAGGATTTAGATTTGCCCAGATGCTTGTAAAAGTAATTATCAAGTCATCAAGGCTGGTGCATCCAAATTAGAGTCTTTCCCAGAAAACATGACAGTGGCGTCTGTCAAACAAGCTGACATTGAGTTTATAAGCAAGTCCAAGGTTGAAATATGTCTCAGCTAAATGATGTATCGCCATTTCCATATATCAACACTGTAGAATGACACCAAATACCGACCTACAAGTGAAACATAGAGTTTGTGTGGGTACAATACTTTCTCCTGCACAAGAGAAACATTTAAACTGGAAGTATCGTGTGTGCACAAGAAAATTTTACTGCTAGAATTAAACATTTTTTTTCCTTCTTTAAGGTGTTCTTCAGATTGGTTGATGAATTTGTTCAGCATGTTTAAAGTGAAGGCAAATTAGTTTTTTTGTGAAAGTAATACAAATACACAGGATTCATTTATTGTTGAATAAGACACATATTTTGGTCTGCAGAGATTGGAGAAGAGCAATAATAAGCACGTGGGATATATGCTTCATACACATTCCGCACACTCATTGAAATATCATTGTTACCACAACATATGGGACTAAAACATACATATTAATGACAAAATATAATAATGATTTCAGCAGATCAAAGAAGTCAAAAGAGTTTAGAATTCATGAAATCACCTTGAAATATCTGCCCAGAAATGATAATTTTAAAAGCTGAGCGGAACCAGCTGTAAAAGAAAGCATAGACAAATGGATTGAGCATCGAATTTGACCATCCAAGCCACTTAAAAAACTCAATCACAGACACAGTTAAAGTGTTGTAGTTCAAAGGGTTAAATGTCAGACAGAGAACAAAAGGAGTCCAGCACAGGAAAAAAAATCCCATCACAATGGCCAGAATCCTGGTGGCTTTTCTTTGCGTCTTATTGAGCATCTCTCCAGGTGCTCTGCTCAAAGAGGCTGCATTCTTGATGGTCCGTGCCTGCCTCTGTGCCACTATTAGAATCTTCAGATAGGTTGTGAGTATTATCACAGCTGGCAGATAGAATAAAACAACAGTTCCTATTATCAGAAGTATTAAACTTGGGTTCTGAAATAAAAGACATCTTGTTTTGGATTGTTTTGGGTTTAGGTCATTCATTGTGACTCCAATTCCAATTAGAACTGGAAGAGTCCAGCTCACAACAATCATCCTCACAGTAACGCGCACATTTATGATCATTCTATATTTCAGAGGTTGACATACAGCATGATATCTGTCAAGTGAAATAAAACACAAGTTCAGGATAGACGTTGTAGATAGAAACATGTCGCAGCTGTTTCGCACCCGACAAATGAACGTTTGAAGGTAGAAGCAAGGTTCAACAATCAGTACTGCACTGAAAGGCAAAACCAAGACACCAACAAGCAGGTCAGCTACAGCGAGAGACAGGATCAGGTAGTGGGTGGGACTGTGGAGCTGTCTGAAGTAAAGAATAGCAGTTATCACAAGAAGGTTTCCACACACAATGATGACTGATAACAACCCGAAAATGGCACATAACAAATAGGGAGAGACAACATTTGTTATTCCAAATCTTGACGATGATTCATTGCAGTGATCCTCAAAAACATCAGACCTGTTATGGAATAAGTGCGGGTCCATACAGAACAGCTCAGAACAACTGAGACAACCAACAAACACAAGAGAGCAAATCTATTGCAACAGAAACATTAAATCAGTTCTCACTTCTCCCTGTTCAGTCGTACTTCTGACGAGCCGAACTGTTGGAGTAGCTCAAAACGTGATGTTTATAGTCTTTACTCTGGGATAATTTGCATATGATACATGAAGGAGGTACCTTGAAAAGAGAAGATTACAGGTACTAACAGCTGCAGTACTAACATACTAGTCGATTAAATATATAAATGTTGTTTATGAAGCAATTTTAAACCCGATAGACTATGTTCAAGATAAGTCACTATTTAATACCAACACAAAGTCCAGCTTAAAAGTTCTTGGTCAAATTGTATCATTGCTCCTCAGATCCTCACAAGTGTTATGGAAGATGGTTAAACCATTATCAGTTACCAGTTCTGTGAGGAATGTGAACTGCAACACTGCAACCATAATTCACATCTATTAGTTTCTTTATATCTGGATATTTGACGGACATGTGGAGCCAGGGAACACCAGGGAAATAGGACAAAGAACTGTTTGTGAGAAATCCAGGAAGAAGTACAAGAACATGTCAAAACCCACATGACATAACACTCCCCCACCCCCCTTCCCCGGCTGTTCATTGAGCCCTGTATTGAGTTAGATATGAAGATATTATCTCATAAATTATTGTTGGATCTGAGTGCTGGGAAACTCACCAACTAACAATCACAGTGAAGCAAAAACATGACAGACAAACAAGTCCCACAAAACAAGGCCTTAACATGAAAAGAAGAGGTGGCAGAAATTCCCCTGGAACACGGAGGGGCTGCCTGAAAACCAACTCTGCAGGCAAAGCGTCCAGGTCCTCCTTAAGGGTTGAACACAGCCCAAGTATCAGCCAAGGCAAACGGTACACAAAGTTACCGTCCAAGAGCGCAGCACACAATGCTGCCTTCAGCGACCTGTGAAAACATTCACACAAGCCATTAGCCTGAGGATGGTATCATGGATGTGGTGTACTTGTGTACCAAGGGACTTTGTGAGTGCTGACCAAAGCTCCAAAACGAACTGGGGTCCCCTGTCAGAGGTGATGACATTTCTACTTTTAAGATTAGGCTTAAAACCTACCTCTTTGAAAAAGCTTATTGTCACTAATTCTGTAGTTCCAGTTACTATCCTAGACAGACAAATTATCAAATCAAATAAAATCAATCTTTATTTATATAGCATCTTTTACAATCAAAATTGTTTCAAGGCACTTTCCAGAATCCCAGGGCCTAACCCCAGACAAGCAACAGTGGCAAGGAAAAACTCCCCTTTTAACAGGAAGAAATCTTAAAAGGACCAGGCTCATGTACGGGGACCCTCCTGCTGATGGCCGGCTGGGTAAAGAGAGAGGAGAAGGGGGAGGACAAGTAGAGGATAGAATAGGTAGGAGAGGAGAGGAGAGGCACAGAGCACAGAAACACACACAAAAATACACTATACAACGGGTCAGCGGGGCCGGAGGTCATCATGCAGCTCCGAAAGGGGCTATACCTGTAAATAAACAGAGAGGGGAGGGGGGGGGGGGCAGAAAAACTACACAGGAATCATCATAACTAGTCTGCTTGATGAGAAGGAGGAAAGGAGAGGAAAGGAGAGGAGAGGAAACCATGACCCAGTGGGGTGACAGAGGCCTGTCAGGTGATCATGTTTCCGGACCCCGGCAGCCTTGGCCTATAACAGCATAGCTAGAATGTGAAAAGGATTGGTCCAAGTACAGAACCTTGTGGGACTCTGTGGCTAACCCTACTGTATGAAGAGGGAACACCATGGACACGAGCAAACTGGTATCTATCAGATAAATATGATCTAAACCAGTCTAGTGCTGTCCCTTTAATCCCAATCACATGTTCCAGTCTATGTAACAGGATGCTGTGATCAACTGTATCAAAAGCAGCATTGAGGACCAACATTCAGAGAGCAGAGCGGTCTATTGGGATAATAAGGTGTCATTAGCTCCTCCAGGTAGGATGGAGCTAGGCCTCTGAGGACCTGGAAGGTCAGAAGAAGAATTTTAAAAATTATTCTAAATTTAATGGGCAGCCAAGTACAGGAGTTATAGAGTGATATCTTTTGTCAATACCTGTAAGAACTCTAGCTGCAGCATTTTGGATCACCTGGATGCTTCTTAAAGAGTTGTTTGGACACCCTGATAATAAAGAATTACAATAGTCCAGCCTGGAAGTAACAAATGCATGGACTAACTTTTCAGCATCATGCCGCGTGAGTAGTTTCCTGATCTTTGCAATGTTCTTCAGGCAAAAAAAGTCACTTCTCGAGACTATGGTGAACCAGTTGATTTAACGGTGAACCAAATGTCCCATGGACATTTAACTCTTAGAAAAGTAAAAATCCAGAATTGGATCAATTTTCAGTGACGCAAATTGTAGACTTGGGCGATTCCTGACAGTGTCTTCCAAAATAATTACAGCTACGTTGGTGAGAATTGCCTGAATTTCACACTGACTTTCATAACAACATGGTACTTGATGGGGTTTTAATAAGTTTCTACTGTTAAAGCACACTGAGTTGTTCCAGAAAATGCAGCAAAAGGCTAAAACACTGTCATATTTACAGAAGATAGAGTGGCAAACACCCACCTGGACAGTTAAATTAACACAACCTAGCAATATTCAACTATGAGCACACTCCCACCTTGAAAAATAAAAGAATATCACTCAGCTTTACAGACCCCCTAACCCAGGGCAGGTGGTGATGGCTGCTTAAAAGGCCTGCTAATCAACCTGATCAGCTGCAGGTGTAGAGGCAGCCAGCGCCGAGGTGTGTCACCCACGCCCCTAGTGGAGAGAAACAGAGTACCACAGACCAAACACACTGATCAGACATAGGATCATAACAGTGTCAGCCTGACTGAGACACAGACTCAGTGTTGCAGTCAAAGTTGCGGGGAATATGTAGGAGAACACTTGGTTTACAAGAAGTATTTGATAAGTTTGCCAAGTAATGTGAAACATCACTGCTATGGATGAAGTGGCCTACAAGAGGGTGGTGGCCAAGCGGGGGCACAGTGCACATTTTTTTTACCTGTTCTGTGTGTTCCTTTGCATTACTGAATTCATGTAGCTGCAGTATTTCAGGATTTAGATTTGCCTGGATGCTTGTAAAAGTAATTATCAAGTCATCAAGGCTGGTGCATCCAAATTAGAGTCTTTCCCAGAAAACATGACAGTGGCGTCTGTCAAACAAGCTGACATTGAGTTTATATGCAAGTCCAAGGTTGAAATATGTCTCAACTAAATGATGTATCACCATTTCCAAACATCAACACTGTAGAATGACACCAAATACCGACCTACAAGTGAAACATAGAGTTTGTGTGGGTACAATACTTTCTCCTGCACAAGAGAAACATTTAAACTGGAAGTATCGTGTGTGCACAAGAAAATTTTACTGCTTGAATTAAACATTTTTTTTCCTTCTTTAAGGTGTTCTTCAGATTGCTTGATGAATTTGTTCAGCATGTTTAAAGTGAAGGCAAAGTAGATTTATTGTGAAAGTAATACAAATACACAGGATTCATTTATTGTTGAATAAGACACATATTTTGGTCTGCAGAGATTGGAGAAGAGCAATAATAAGCACGTGCGATATATGCTTCATTCACATTCTGCACACTCATTGAAATATCATTGTTACCACAACATATGGGACTAAAACATACATATTAATGACAAAATATAATAATGATTTCAGCAGATCAAAGAAGTCAGAAGAGTTTAGAATTCGTGAAATCACCTTGAAATATCTGCCCAGAAATGATAATTTTAAAAGCTGAGCGGAACCAGTTGTAAAAGAAAGCATAGACAAATGGATTGAGCATCGAATTTGACCATCCAAGCCACTTAAAAAACTCAATCACAGACACAGTTAAAGTGTTGTAGTTTTAATGGTTAAATGTCAGACAGAGAAAAAAAGGAGTCCAGCACAGGAAAAAAAATCCCATCACAATGGCCAGAATCCTGGTGGCTTTTCTTTGTATCTTATTGAGCATCTCTCCAGGTGCTCTGCTCAAAGAGGCTGCATTCTTGATGGTCCGTGCCTGCCTCTGTGCCACTATTAGAATCTTCAGATAGGTTGTGAGTATTATCACAGCTGGCAGATAGAATAAAACAACAGTTCCTATTATCAGAAGTATTAAACTTGGGTTCTGAAATAAAAGACATCTTGTTTTGGATTGTTTTGGGTTTAGGTCATTCATTGTGACTCCAATTCCAATTAGAACTGGAAGAGTCCAGCTCACAACAATCATCCTCACAGTAACGCGCACATTTATGATCATTCTATATTTCAGAGGTTGACATACAGCATGATATCTGTCAAGTGAAATAAAACACAAGTTCAGGATAGACGTTGTAGATAGAAACATGTCGCAGCTGTTTCGCACCCGACAGATGAACGTTTGAAGGTAGAAGCAAGGTTCAACAATCAGTACTGCACTGAAAGGCACAACCAAGACACCAACAAGCAGGTCAGCTACAGCGAGAGACAGGATCAGGTAGTGGGTGGGACTGTGGAGCTGCCTGAAGTAAAGAATAGCAGTTATCACAAGAAGGTTTCCACACACAATGATGACTGATAACAACCCGAAAATGGCACATAACAAATAGGGAGAGACAACATTTGTTATTCCAAATCTTGACGATGATTCATTGCAGTGATCCTCAAAAACATCAGACCTGTTATGGAATAAGTGCGGGTCCATACAGAACAGCTCAGAATAACTGAGACAACCAACAAACACAAGAGAGCAAATCTATTGCAACAGAAACATTAAATCAGTTCTCACTTCTCCCTGTTCAGTCGTACTTCTGACGAGCCGAACTGTTGGAGTAGCTCAAAACGTGATGTTTATAGTCTTTACTCTGGGATAATTTGCATATGATGCATGAAGGAGGTACCTTGAAAAGAGAAGATTACAGGTACTAACAGCTGCAGTACTAACATACTAGTCGATTAAATATATAAATGTTGTTTATGAAGCAATTTTAAACCCGATAGACTATGTTCAAGATAAGTCACTATTTAATACCAACACAAAGTCCAGCTTAAAAGTTCTTGGTCAAATTGTATCATTGCTCCTCAGATCCTCACAAGTGTTATGGAAGATGGTTAAACCATTATCAGTTACCAGTTCTTGTGAGGAATGTGACACTGCAACCATAATTCACATCTATTAGTTTCTTTATATCTGGATATTTGACGGACATGTGGAGCTCAACACCAGGGAAATAGGACAAAGAACTGTTTGTGAGAAATCCAGGAAGAAGTACAAGAACATGTCAAAACCCACATGACATAACACTCCCCCACCCCCCTTCCCCGGCTGTTCATTGAGCCCTGTATTGAGTTAGATACGAAGATATTATCTCATAAATTATTGTTGGATCCCGCCACATGTTGAATGTTCATCAGAGATGGCCGCAAGGTAGCGCTGCTGTCGAGCAGACCAATTACCTTGGGTGTGGCAAAGAGTGGCCTTCTAGCAGAAAGCAGAAATGGCGTGTAGCGAGGTACAGCACCAACAACTCCCCCTATTGAATGCGCTGTACTTCCGCTTGTTGTCCTGTAGTTTCTGGCTAAAGAATGTGGGGGGTTGCCATACACCAGGCCATGTGCTGCTCTACCACCGTCCCCACAGTCACATCTGATGCATCAGTCGTCAGAGCAATGGATGCCCGTTCGGGAGTCCAGTCAACCTGGTCGTTGGTCTTCCATAGCCGAAGAGCACCATAAAGCAGCTGCAGAAGTTGGGCTGCGTGACGGAGGAAACGATTGAGGAAATTCACCGCGTACAAAAACTCCTGCAAGGTTTTATTGACACCTGGACGTGGAAAGTCTCGCACCACCTGTACCTTAGAAGGCAAGGGAACTGTGCCTTCTGACGAAAAGCAGTGGCGGAATGGGATAAGGGTCATGCGCAGTTACTCATTGAGGCGATGAAGGTTGCTGCATGGGCACTAAGACCCATCCGCTTTGGGCACCAAATGGAGAGGCGAGGCCCATGGGCTGTTTGAACGCCTAACTAACTAACCTTTCTATCATGGCGAACACTTCTCTCACTGTAGCCAACTTAACGGCATCAAGTCACTGCGCATGTACAACAACTGGCGGACCAGTCTTTGGGATGAAATGTTCTACACCGTGCTTACCAACCATAGCAGAGAACACAGGCATTGCCAGCGATGGAAAATCAGCCATCAAATGCTGAAAATCATTACCCAAAGCTGAGAAGTTAGCATATGTAAAGGGCCCAGATGACCGGTCTGACATGGAAAAGTAGCAAAAGACATAGCATCAATCAGATGGCGGTTAGCAACATCTACCAGTAAATCATTAGCACACAGAAAATCTGCTCCTATAATGGGAACTGGGATGAGGCCCTTCTGGGAGCCAGAGTCTACCAGGAAGAATCTACCATACCTGAAGTCCTTGACAAAAAGCTGCTCCTTTTGCTCACTAGTGCTCACAGCTGCTACTGAGCGCTGGCTTTGGCAATTCCCGTCACCTCAAACATGCATGAAGGGACACAGCACCGAGCCTTGAGGCCTAAACGCTGGTGGAAGACGGCCAAACCACAGAAAGCACTAACAGCCAAGCATGGAGATTTTGCCAGGGCTGCGCGAACCAGAGGTGGGAGTTGGTGCAGAAAAATGTGGGAAAAGGAAGCCACCTTCATCCCGAGCCCAGCAAATCCTCCATGAGATCAACTGCCGATCCCAAACCAGGTAGAGAAAGTAGCTTATCCGCATTTTCTGCAGCAGACGGGCTGTATCTCCGTAGCAGGAGCTGTTGGGGTGCAGCGTACTTCCTTCTCTGTGGTGGAGCCCATAGCAGGTGCATGGTGCAGCCGGTGGGCTGCTGATCCAGAGCTGCAGCCATCAAATAATATTTGAAATTGTCGGCAGAGATTCCACTCAGGTGGAAAAGTGCCTCTCTATGTTTAAACCATTCTGACAGATCTTGGGAAGCTTCGCTGGTGCGGCAAAACCGGCCAGCTGTTGGAGCTGGGGCAACATGACTGAAGAGGAGACACTGTCTTCTGTTGCCATGAACATGTCCAATGCGGGGTCACCAATGTGGCAAGATGAAGAATGACTCAATTTTTTTCATTATTTTCTTTATTCACCTCAACACTCAACTCAACGAATGCTAACAGTGCACAAAAACATAAGAGCATGGAATATGCCCCCCCCCCCCAACCCATAATACACCTGGGTGAGAGGCACCTGCGTGCCCGCCACAAGACCATGACTTCAACAACAGTAAAAACTCCAACCACTTAGACCAGGCATGTCCAAAGTCCGGCCCGGGGGCCAATCACGGCCCGCGGTAAGATTTCATACGGCCCGCAACTTCAGTCTTACAATGTATTATTTATGGCCCGCTGGCACTAACAGAATAAATAAATCACTAAAATGTAATTCCTCCTTTCTTGTAGATCTTGTAAAAGACAAGAGCAAAATTTACTTGTTTTAAACTTGATTGATAACAGACAACTTTGCATTAGATTTATCAAACTCATGGAAATTTAAGGTATTCCATACAGTTCAGTGTTCAATGTTATCTGACTCTCCAGATATGAATTGAAGGCAGAATTGTGTTTTTAGAGTTGTTCACGTCTGCCTGAGTGGCTTATATTTGGTTACACTGCCATTTGAAAAATAAAAAGAATTTTGACAATGAAAATTGTTTTATAATAGTGTACATTTGCATATAA
The DNA here is from genome assembly GCF_003711565.1 of Takifugu flavidus. Lineage (NCBI taxonomy): Eukaryota > Metazoa > Chordata > Actinopteri > Tetraodontiformes > Tetraodontidae > Takifugu > Takifugu flavidus. Next base: position 1,057,605 of record NC_079538.1, read on the forward strand.
CTTTTCTGGTTAAAAAAATATCAGAAGGATCTACTGGCCCCCGGGCATCTTCACGTTATCAAATCTGGCCCTCTTTGCAAAAAGTTTGGACACCCCTGACTTAGACCCATGTCCTCCTGTGGCTGTGAGGTGTTTTCTGCCTTCCACAGAGTTCCATGATTACTTTTGTTCTGTTGTCTGCAAGTCATCAATACATATTTATGTAAATATAGATACCTGGTGCTATGTGTTGATATTAACGAGAAGATATGTCTGAGGGGAATGTACAGGATAGAACAGACCTAAAGGTTAACCATCTTGAGGACAACCACAATCCCACCCACAGAGCAGACCAGCAAAGGACCACTGAAGGACTCCTGTGCAGCAAAAGGTACCAGCACCGGGTGACCAGGGACAGCACAAAACCCAACCCACCCACCAGAACAAAAATCCCCCTGCTCCACCAAGAGACATGGCAACCCCAACTGGCGCTTCTCCAGTGTGACATCTGGGCATCTCCAATGCTCTGTCCCCTGCCTTCGTCCTTACTGGGATGGAGTAGGAGACAGTAGAATTCTTTTTTGTAAATGAACATGGAGGAAGCACATTTTCCATTGGAGAAGCGCAGGAACAATGATAATTAGGCGACAGAGATTAGGATGACATTGGAGAATGAGACAAATGGACAGGGCCCATGTGCCTGACTGGGAACTTCGTTGAGAAATGATGATTCCAAGAGGTCATCGTGTTGCAGTGGGTCAGGATGAGTAAAAAGTCAAATATGTACTAAAAGGATTACTGGATCAGATCAGCTTTTGATATTCACAAAATTCCGGCTACACAGTTGAATCCCAAGACTATATTTATCTGGAAAGGAGTAATCACAGAAATAGGTACCGTGTTTTCCGACAGTGTGCTTTATAATCTGGAGCACTTTATATCTGGATTAATTTGGATTGTATTTACTGGCCTTGGAGCGATTTTGTGTGGTACACAGCGCTCATGGCGCTCTGTCAAAATGTTTTATTACGACTGTGGTAAACTACAAAGTCGCACCATTTGCAGCATTACAGCTACTGCAGTCAGGATCTCTGTGGAGTAATACATACTGTGCTTCACCATATTACTCTGTGTGTGTGTGTGTGTGCGTGCGTGTGTGTGTTTGCGTGTGTGTATGTGTGTAAGGACCCTGACATGGCACCTTTCAAGAGACATGCTTACGACGCGGACTTAAAATTCAAAGTTATCAGTCATGCTGTCGAACATAGGAATAGAGCAGCTGCAAGAGACTTCAACATTAATGAATCAATGGTACGGAATTGAAGGAAGCAAGATGATGTGGCAAGTAAAGAAGACCACCCAGTGTTTCAGAGGTAACAATGTGAGCTGGCCAGTTAGAGATAGAGGACAAAATTGAACACTGGGTTGTTGTTGTGTTTTTTTTTACTTTTTTAACACCATGGAAAGGTACCTCTGTCCTATTAGAGGTGTGAAGGACTGTTGTCTCTAAGGAGCAAATGTGCTGCTGATCTCAAAATCCCTAAAGGAAGCTGTTCATGCCAGCTCTGTAATTATCATGGGCCAACACATTATGTAACATGTTTGTTAAATGGTTTGGACAAAACAACTGGGAAATACAACTGTCCAATAATAACAAACAACAACAAAGGACGGCATTATGCAAGAGGACAGAGGTTAGACATACAGTACAGTACAGTTTAACATTTTCTTTCTACATAGTGTTGACTGATCAGGGATGATCTCTGTAAACAACTGGGCAACAAATGAACATTGCTTGGAAGATGGATGGATGGATGGATGGATGGATGGATGGATGGATGGATGGATGGACGTTTTGTACTCAAAGTAGGTGTTTTGTTACCATACATAAATATAGGTGGTCCTATCCAACAGATGAGCAACTCTAGCTTAAACTCTTTAGGAAGTAAATTCTGATCCTTTTATAAAGGTGTCATAATAAGCAGTTTAGTGCAATCTGCTGCATGTGGGGCTGCATAGATGCTGGCTAACCATGGTGCTGTTGCTGGCCCTTTCAGAACTGGACCATAGAGCAATTGAAGAAGGTGCTGCAGTCCTGATTTCTTTTACATTATGTGGATGGACATGTGTTGCTATGTGTTGCTAACCTCAGAATGCATTTTACCAGGATGGACTATGGGAAGAAGAAAAGACAGTAAAACCATTATAATGCATTTGGAAATATTCAGCTGGAGAATTCTGAGCAACAAACAACCATTTATACTTTAATTCACACCTAAATTCAATTTAGCATCAGTATACTGCCTATCCAGCAAATGCATGTCTTTGGACTGTGAGAGCAAGATGGAGTACCTGGAGAGATCTCACGCAGACAAGGGGAGAACATGCTAACTTTAACAAAACCCTTACCCTGGGTTCATGGCAAGAAAGTAGAAGGTGTCACACCAAGCAGATTGAAATTCTGATGCAAACTACGTTTTGGTTGTCTAGCTCATTTTAATAATGCTACCCCAGGCGGGTGTTGCTGGGTTTGAACTGAACCGGTATGTCGTGTTTCTGGAGGATCCTCCTAAATTTCTCAGAGACTCCGGACAGATAGGGGATCGAAACGCTGTGGCGTTTGTTTCTCTCCCCCTCTTCTTCTGGGGTCTCGCTTTCTTGAGGTTTTGGTGAAGGCCCAGTCTGGGTAGCCACATGTTTTGAGAGCTGTCTTAATGTGGTGCTGTTCCTTCTTTCTGCCTTAGGATGTGGTGGGTATTTCTCTGGCCTGGTGTTGGAGAGTTCTGATCACTCCCAACTTGTGTTCCAGTGGGTGGTGAGAGTCAAACTGGAGGTACTGGTCAGTATGTGTAGGTTTTCTGTAGACTTCGATGGTGAGATTTCTGTCCTCAGTGATCTTGACTGTGCAGTCCAGAAAGGCCAGACTGTTTCCTTTTATATCTTCCCGGGTGAATTTTACATGCTCGTCTGTTTTGTGGAGGTGATCCGAGAATGCTTCCAATTCTTGTGTTCGAATTTTGACCCAGGTGTTGTCCACATACCTGAACCAGTGGCTTGGCGCAGTTCCTATAAAGGATGTCAGGGCCTGGGATTCCACCATCTCCGTGTATCCTCTCAGAAGAAGTAAGTAGCATCAATTCTGTAACATACAACATTTCCAAATTCTTGGCCTCCATCTTGTCTCTCATGGTGGGCAACACCCCACACCACATCAAATACTCCCAAGACTTTGCTCAAAAGGTCAGTGGACTCACACTACTTCCAGAAGAGACTATGGTATCTTACGATGTCACGTCACTCTTTACATGCATCCCCACAACCAGCGCCATAGACACCATCCACAAGCACCTTCTATTGGACAAGAATCTTCCAGAAAGAACAACCTTAACAGCAGCCCAGATCTGCACTATGCTGGACCTGTGTTTGAACATCACCTATTTCCAGTACAGAGAAGGCTTCTACAGGCAGAAACATGGCTGTGCCATGGGCTCACCAGTATCCCCCATAGTTGCCAATCAATACATGGTTTTAAGTCCAATAAGTTTGTCCCAGGGCAGTTTCAGTTACACTTTGACAAACGTTTTCAAAAATGTTGTTTCCTGTCGTTGTAGCGTGCATTGATTTAATGCCCAATATTTCCTCTGTAACCCGCAAATTGGAGTCCACTCCATGGATGAAGATGGCTAGCAAGCCAGGGCTAGCTACAGCAAGAGAGAGCGCAATGAAGTCTTTGCTTCTTTCAGTCAACTGTGATCTTAAATCAGTGGCCATCTCACAAACCCGATCAGCAACCGTATTTCTACTCAGGCTTATTCTTTCCAGCATCTGCTTTTTGTCTGGATTTAAGACGGTTTCCCACCTTCTTCTTGAACTCTTCGACCTTCTGTGTCTTCTGCTCTGCATTCGAGTCTTTCAGGTTATCCTGGTGTTTTGTCTCATAGTGCCGTCTTAGATTAAATTCTTTCATTACAGCCTTATTAGCTCCACAAATGAGATACACGGGTTTACCGGCACTTCCGTCTCGTGGGCAGGATATAATAATCTCGCGGGCAGGATATCAATCAATCAATCTTTATTTATATAGCGTCTTTTACAATCAGAATTGTTTCAAGGCGCTTTCCAGAATCCCAGAGCCTAACCCCAGACAAGCAACAGTGGCAAAGGAAAACTCCCCTTTAACAGGAAGAAACTTTGAGCAGGACCAGGCTCATGTAGGTGGACCCTCCTGCTGAGGGCCGGCTGGGTAGAGAGAGAGGAGAAGGGGGAGGACAGGTAGAGGATAGAATAGGTAAGAGGGCAGAGGAGAGGGGTAGAGGAGAGGAGAGGTAGAGGGGAGGGGAGGTTGAGGAGAGGAGAGGCATAGAGCATAGAAATACATACAAAATACATTATATTGAATTAAATTGAATTGAATAAGCTGCTGGTTGAGTGGGTCAGCGGGGTCGGAGGTCAGTATATAGCTCTGAAGGCGGCGATACCTGTAAATGGATACAGAAGGGGGGGGGAAGCAGAAAACCTACACAGGAAATAGCATTACTAGTCTACTTGATGAGGAGAGGAGAGGAGGGAAGAGGGAACGCCATGGACATGAGCAAACTGTTATCTATCAGATAAATATGATCTAAACCAGTCTAGTGCTGTCCCTTTAATTCCAATCACATGTTCCAGTCTCTGTAACAGGATGCTGTGATCAACTGTATCAAAAGCAGCACTGAGGTCTAGCAGAACCAGCATAGAGACCAGTCCATGATCTGAAGCTATAAGAAGATCATTAGTAACTTTAATAAGTGCCGTTTCTGTGCTGTGATGAGCTCTAAAGCCTGACTGAAACATCTCAAAGAGGCTGATATAACTGCATGCCTGGCCGGACGTGGCCCACAGGCCTTGAGTTTGACACATATGGTCTCCAGGTATTGTCAACTTCACTTCTGTGCACTGATCTGCTGACCTCTGACACCACTGACCCACTCAACTCCTACACCAGCACCTTGTTAGAATTAATGCATTTCCCTGATCTCTGTCTATTCTCTCTTCTACCTGTCCTCCCCCTTCTCCTCCCTCTCTACCCAGCCAACCATCAGCAGGAGGGTCCCCCTATATGATCCTGGTCCTGCTCAAGGTTTCTTCCTGTTAAAGGGGAGTCTTTCTTTGCCACTGTTGCTTCAAATCAAATTAATCTTTATTTATATAGCGTCTTATACAATCAAAATTGTTTCAAGGCGCTTTACAGAATCCCAGGGCCTGACCCCAACAAGCAACAGTGGCAAGAAAAAACTCCCCTTTTACAGAAAGAAACCTTGAGCAGGACCAGGCTCATGTAGGGGGACCCTCCTGCTGATGGCCGGCTGGGTAGAGAGGGAGGACAGGTAGAGGATAGAATAGGTAGGAGAGGAGATAAGAGGAGAGGAGAGGAGAGGAGCGGAGCGGAGAGGAGAGGAGCCGAGTGAAGAGAAGAGGATGGGCATAGAGCATAGAAATACATACAAAAATACATTATATTGAATTAAATTGAAATGAATAAGCTGCTGGTTGAGTGGGTCAGCGGGGTCGGAGGTCATTATGCAGCTCTGAAGGCGGCGATACCTGTAAATGAATACAGAAGGGGGGTGGGGGGGGGGAGAAGCAGAAAAACTACACAAGAAACAGCATTAAAAGTCTGCTTGATGAGGAGGAGGAGAGGAGAGGAAACCATGACCCAGTGTGGTGACAGAGGCCTGTCAGCTGATCATGTTTCTGGACCCCGGCAGCCTTGGCCTATAGCAGCATGACTAAGATGTTAACCTAATGATTAGACGACCCCCTAAGTATGAGAATTTGTCTGTCTATGATAGTAACTGGAACTACAGAGTTAGTAGCAATACGCTTTTTCAGAGAGGTAGGTTTTAAGCCTAAAGTAGAGATGGACTCATCCTCCCATACCTGGACAGGGAGCTGGTGCCATAGCAGGGGGGCCTGGTAGCTAAATGCTCGGCCCCCATTCTACTCCTAGAGACTCGGAACCACAAGTAGACCAGCGTTCTGAGAGCGGAGCGGTCTATTGGGCTGGTAAGGTGTCACTAGCTCCTCCAGGTAGGATGGAGCTAGACCTCTGAAGACCTTGTAGGTCAGTCTTGTTGAGGGTCAGGCCCTGGGACTCTGGAAAGCACCTAGAGAGAGTTTTAATTGTAACAGGCGTTATATGAATAAAGACTGATTGATTAATTGATGGATTAATTGATTGTCCTGTCACACCTGTCTGGAATTATCACAGATCTATTTTCTTCTGATAAACTTGGGATTTTAAATTCCTCATCTGCCATCAAAAAAAAAGTCCTTATCACATCAAAGTGAGTGCCGAGCATACTTATTATTCATTGAGGTCTGGATGATGTAGAAAGAGCTACAGCATATGAGAGCAGACTCTGAGGACATGCGACATGTGGAAATGACCCACTGTGACTTACTGTGACCCAGCATGTCATCATTATTATTATACAGACCTCAACAATCCCGACCAAGGAGGGGAGGAGAGGAGAGGAGAGGAGAGGAGAGGAGAGGAGAGGAGAGAGAGGAGAGGAGAGGAGAGGAGAGGAGAGGAGAGGAGAGGAGAGGAGGATAAAGCCCTGTTCCTGGACAGGGAGCTGGTTCCAAAGTAAGGGGGGCTGGTAGCTAAATGCTCAGCCACAATGATTCTGGAGACCAGCATTACGAGAGCAGAAGAGTCTTTCAGGAGTTTAAGGTGCCATTAGCTCTCCAGGTAGGATGAAGCTTTGCCGCTGATTACCTTGTAGATCAGAAGAAGAATTTATATCAAAGAGCGTAACATAAGCATTGGGTAGCAATTAAACAGCCATGGATACATGACTACTATTAGGTCCCTTAAAATAAAAAAAGGTCCTTCATCTGACAAACACATGCTACAGATCGGGGGGATGAAGCTTCTCTGTGACCATGCACTTGTTGCACCACTCACATGTATGTAAATGCAGATCCCCCATCCTCTGATCTTGCCAAAGTCTTCAGTTCTACACCTACAGCGCAAACTGCTAGCTGTATACTAGCATTAGGGATTCTTAGGTGAAGTCAGATCTATATTTTGTATCACAGATGTGGTCTTTAACAAATACGGATATGCTTTGTGTGGGTGCTCTAGCCTCAGCAGAAAGACAGACCTGCGGCCCTGCTTACATGCTCTCCACTGTCTCTCTTGCCTTTAGGAGCATTGGCCTGACAGAAATCCACAGGAAACCTGGTAAAACCCAGCTTTGACATTTGGAATTATAAATAAAAGTGACTGGATGGGGTAACTTGCACTTCAAGTTGGATCTTGAAAACACCTTGAACATTTCAGGAGTGTAAACTAATAAACTTCAGCACAGAATCTTTATTATCTTTATTCAGAAACTACAGATACAATATAAAACAATTTTAATATTATGTAAATCTATGTTTTAAAGCAGGCATGTCCAAATTCCGGCCCGGGGGCTAATCACGGCCCGCGGTAAGATTTCATACGGCCCGCAACTTCAGTCTTACAATGTATTATTTATGGCCCGCTGGCACTAACAGAATAAATAAATCACTAAAATGTAATTCCTCCTTTCTTGTAGATCTTGTAAAAGACAAAAGCAAAATTTACTTGTTTTAAACTTGAATGATAACAGACAACTTTGCATTACATTTATCAAACTCATGGAAATTATATTATTAATTATTATTATATTTGGTTACACTGCCATTTGAAAAATAAAGAGAACTGTGACAATGAAATTTTTTTATAATAGTGTACATTTGCATGTAACTTTTCTGGTTAAAAAACATCAGAAGGATCTACTGGCCCCCGGGCATCTTCACGTTATCAAATCTGGCCCTCTTTGCAAAAAGTTTGGACACCCCTGTTTTAAAGCATTCAATTGTGAATAACTGAAATGATTTGATCAACAACAGACACTACATCTATGCAGTAAGTACACAGTATCTATATTGTTAGAGAGCATTTAACAACAATAACATTTATTTTATGTTGGACATGGGCTGAATGAGAAGTACATCAAAAAACAAAATAGGTCAGTAGTATAAGACAATGTATCTTCATTGCTAAATAAATAAATCAATAAATAATCTAAAACTATAATATGCAATGAATGATTATGTTCCACATCACAGAAAAAGCTGGAGATAAAATACAATAAAAATATATAGCATTATTGTGTGTGTGTGTGTGTGTGTGTGTGTGTGAATAAATAAATAAATAAATAAATAAATAAATAATAGTAATACATTAAAAAAACAGATATGCTTTTGGTCAGGCTTTATCATTGCAATTATTGGACAATTAAATTATATATTAATGACTAAGCTTTAAAATTTGTCTTTTTAGCTGATTTTAGCAGACCAAAGAAGTCAAAAGAGTTTAGAATTCATGAAATCACCTTGAAATATCTGCCCAGAAATGATCATTTTAAAAGCTGAGCGGAACCAGTTGTAAAAGAAAGCATAGACAAATGGATTGAGCATTGAATTTGACCATCCAAGCCACTTAAATGAGTTAATCACAGAGGTCGGTATAGTGTTGTTACTCAAAGGGTTCAACATCAGACTAAGAAAGAAAGGAGTCCAACACATTAAGAATATTCCCATTACTACTGACAGAGTCCTGGTTGCTTTTCTTTGCATCTTACTGAGCATCTCTCCAGGTGCTCTGCTCAGAGAGGCTGCATTCTTGATGGTCCGTGCCTGCCTCTGTGCCACAATCAGAATCTTTAGATAGGTTGTGAGTATTATCACAGCTGGGACATAAAACAAAACAACAGCTCCTAGAATTAAAAACAGCAAACTGGGATTTTGAAAAAAAAGACATCTTGTTGGAGACTGGTTTGGGTCATTCATCGTGATTCCAATTCCAATTAGAACTGGAAGAGTCCAGCTCACAGCGATCATCCCCACAGTAACGCGCACATTTATGATAATTCTATACTTCAGAGGTTGACATACAGCATGATATCTGTCAACTGAAATAAAACACAAGTTCAGGATAGACGTTGCAGATAGAAACATGTCACAGCTGTTTCGCACCCTACAGATGAACGTTTGAAGGTAGAAGCAAGGTTCAACAATCAGTACTACACTGAAAGGCAAAACCAAGACACCAACAAGCAGGTCAGCTACAGCGAGAGACAGGATCAGGTAGTGGGTGGGACTGTGGAGCTGTCTGAAGTAAATAATAGCAGTTATCACAAGAAGGTTTCCACACACAGTGATGACTGATAACAACCAGAAAATGGCACATAACAAATAGGAAGATGCGGTTTCTGTTAATCCAAATCTTAATGATGATCCATTGCAGTGATTCTCAAAAACATCAGACCTGTTATGGAATAAGTGCGGGTCCATACAGAACAGCTCAGAACAACTGAGACAACCAATAAACACAAGAGAGCAAATCTAATGCAATATAAACATTGAATCAGTTCTCACTTCTCCCTGTTCAGTCGTACTTCTGATGAGCCAAACTGTTGGAGCAGCTCAAAACGTGATGTTTAAAGTCTTTACTCTGGGATCATTTGCATATGACGTGTGAAGGAGGTTCCTAGAACAATGAATGATTAAAAGTAAATCCCGTCACTAAAGCACTCGTAGGTTAAATGAATATTCTATTAAATCTATAATCTTTAAATGGTTTAAATGGTTCAACATTGTTTGACAACATTACAGACACGTTGCATTCTACCTTCTATACATTCATAGTGACGTCAAAACTATGATGGAATCATGTTGTAAACATAAAAAAATCCTCAGCAGACCAAAATCTGTTCAATTCGATTTTTTATCCACCATTTCTATTTATTTTGAGTCTTTCAGTCGTATCATAATCTATATCATATCATTTTCTATCCCTTTCAGCATCACAGGGAGGGTTCTGGAGCACTGTACATAGTGATTTATTTTAAGATTTTCACTTCACACTAGTATATATAGACTTTTCTTGGGCCACCTTAAATGGCTTGTACATTAGGCAGAAACTCAAAGATTTGCTCTTTGGCCCTGTTCACAAATTTCATTAAAATCCATTGATAACTCTGAGTTATTTTGCTAACAGGCAGAGAGACAGACAGATGTGACTGGCACATAACTTCTTGGTGGAAGTAAAACACATTCATGGTACTAGATGTGGGCAATGCCAAAAGTCCTGCTCTAGCTACCTCTTGGGTATGAAAAAAGATTCTGCTTTAATTGATAAAGTAACACATACGAATTTGTAAAATAAATGCACTATGTGTATTCCACTTGCGGTTGGGTTTTCTTTTGGTTTTTGCTGTGTTGTTTTTAACATTGATGCAAACAAACATTGGAAATGTGTCTCTCTCCTATTAGAGGTGTGAAGGAGTGTAGTCTCTCAGGAGCAAATGTGTAGCACAGACATCAGAAAATCTTAAGTAAGCTGTAGATGCCAGCTAGCTAATCATCATTAGTCACCTGTTGATTAAAAGAAAGTGTGACAAAACAACAGCTAGGTAACATGGGAAACATTACTGACGTCAAAAAGTCACACAAACAAATAACAGAAAGGGAATGTCCATGAGGACAAAGGTCAGGCATGGTTAAGCATATTTTTTCCACGTACAATAAAAAGGAAGATCAACACAATATTTATGCATAGGCTACTAGAAATTTTTTAAAGACTTGAATTTTACAAAAAGTGTTTGCATGGTTTCTTGCAGAAATAAGGGAGGGAAAGAATATAATCACTATCTTACTTATTTTTTAAATTTATTTATCTGTAGGGCCATACAAATGCAGAAGCATGTTAAAAGAGAGCACAGAAGTCACTAAAGATTCAATTACAGAGACAGGTATAGTGTCGTTACTCTAAGGGTTAAATATCAGAGTAGGAAATCAAGGGGTCCAACATGAATAAAAAACATATGTTTCGGCGAGGTTTTCTACTGGACCCGAAAGCAGGCAAACTCAGTGGGAATAGTGTCCAACACAGAAGTCTTTATTAAAGGTCAACTCAAAAGTCCTCCTGGACTGCAGGGGAAGCACTCATCCAGCTATTCCGGATTGCACAGAGAGCTCCAGAGTGGAGCAAACACGGGAGTCCGGTCCAGCGCGTTCTTCTCTCCAGCAGGGCGGTGTGGAGACCTCGAACAGACAGGAAGAAACATTAAAATGAGTTCTATCATAAAGCAAAGGAACAGGATTCAGATATACCATTTGGAACGCTAGAAGTCCCCCACGCTGGCAGACAGGCGCTCCGTCCTTAAATAGGTGGCCAATGTAAATTGTCGACAGGTGCGTCTGACTGCAGAGCCAGCTGTAGCAGATTATCGGCTCCTCCACCCCTGCTGCAGGAAGAAGCAAGCAGGACCACAACACGTGACCCGGAACCCTGGACCCCAACAACAACAATCCCCCTGTACCATGTTGTAGGTTAAAATGGGTCATTCATGGTGATTACAATTCCCTTTAGAACTGGAAAAGTCCAGCTCACTAGTGTCATACCCACAGCTGACATACGGCTTGATATCTGTCAACAGAAATTGAAAACTTAAATTCAGAATAGAAGTTGTACACAGAAACAATTGGCAGCTGTTTTGCACCCCACAGATGAATGTTTGAAGATGTGTAAAAGGGTTAACAACCCGAAATTGTCTAATTAACCAAGGTAGACCAATTTTTGACCATCTGACTTTTCAGTGTGGATTGAAAGAACTCTATCAATGTCCTAGCCAGAATGATAACAGACTTCCAATGAAGAAAATTCATTCATAAAGAAGGATGGTATTCCCGGAGTGTAAGAGTGGCTAGAAGAGTTAATTTGGTAGCAACCCAACAGCCCAACAAGGACCAAACAAACATCTGTAAGGCACATGAGCCATGCTGCCTATAGTGTGCTCGCAAGCCCACCATATCTGCGCACATGGACAAGAGTGGGTTTTTCACTATTTTGACAACCTGCCGTCATGAAGGCCAACGCAATCACAACCACCAACATCACCCAGCCTGCTCTTATCATTATCAGGATGGTTTGACCGTGACAAGCACCCCAAGTTTCTATAAATAATAATTAAATCATTTGAAATGAGTGTCCTTTCGCAAAATTCTCCAATTTTGTGGAAACCAAGCTCATATTGCACTGACCCACTCTAATAGGTGGGAAACCTACATGAAGGGGAACTTACATTTATTCTTCTGTGTGTCCGAGCAGTCCAGGCCATTAAGCATTCACCATCATGCCCAATGCCAAAGGCCCACTGTCAGTGATAGGCCTTGGTTACCTGCGACCAGGCAAGGAGTAAAAGTAGACCAAGTTATTTTGCTCAAGATATGTGGTCCTTTTTAAATATTGAGGCTGCATGGTCACTTCATGATGGGTGTCAGAGCTTGGACTGCATGCCCCTACTGTAGTGTTTTCAGCAAGACAGACTCTACTAGGGTTGGCCCTAGTCACCATTTCTGTTCATAATATTTAGAGACACAATTGCCTGAGCTGGGTTTGGTGTTGGAGGGGTCCAGTTTGGTGGCCTACAAATCAGGTCTTTGCTTTCTGCAGCTGTCTGTGTAGATTCTCAATCATCCAGGTCATTGTATCCAAGGTAGTTTTCTATGTCAACTGGACTGGGTTTCTTCTCTTGAAAAGAGCTCTTGGCTGCATGTCCATGTCCAGAGTGTCCTCTTTGTGTCAAAGGTGAGATCCACCCTCAAGTGAATATTAAGTATCTTAGGTTTACCAAGTGAGGTTTTAAATATTAAAGCTTTAAATTTCAAGAATTTCCTTGACATTCTAAAAAGAAAAGCTTTAAGTCCCCTCCCCTCAAAAGGGATTTGCATATCCATGCAGTTTGGAATGCATGACTGATGTGGGCCTGTATTTTTATGCTATGAGGCTGACTATTTAAATATCAGGTCTAAAGCAGTAATAAAATGGACAGATCAGCACTGGAATATGGTAAGCAACTTCTAAATTATTGTGTTTCATGAGTTTCTGTCCCAACTGAAGTTGTTTTATTATGTTGGGGTTTTGTTAACAAGCTTTAAAGCCTTTAAACTTAAAACATTTCTTCTCTTCTCAAAAGAAACTTTAAGAAAAAAAAATCTAGCTGCTTTTGTTTTACTGAATTGTATTGATGACAATATTGTTCATATTCAAGTTGATATATATTTTTAAAGGTTTTCTTGTAAAACTTGTTTAGCTTCATTAACTGTTCTTGCAGGAGTCAAAGAAAAGTGAACCAATGCTGATGGTCAACGACACCTCCACTGTTAATGAAATTCATCCCTGCTATGTATCACATAATGTAACTTACACATTTACACATATTCCTTCATTGAAATGTGTAATATTATATATTTTTCTTGGTTCATTGTCTGTTGTGACAGTGTGTGGAAATGCTCTGGTAATAATCTCAATCATTTACTTCAAACAGCTCCACGTCCCCACTAACTACCTGATCCTGTCTCTGGCTGTGGCCGACCTGCTCGTAGGAGTGTTAGTTTTTCCTTTCAGCATGGCGTTCACTGTAACCTCCTGCTGGTACCATGAAGATTTGGCTTGTAAATTAAGAGAAGTCTTTGACGTTATACTTAGCACAGCATCTATTTTGAACTTATGCTGCATCTCAATTGACAGATACTATGCTGTCTGTCATCCTCTTGCTTACAAGAGTAAAATAAATAATTGTATTATTGGGGTTATGATCCTGGTGAGCTGGGGGGTTGCTGCACTAACTGGAATTTGTATTGTGTATGTAGGGCGTGTTGATGGAAAATGTGAAGAAAGTTGTTTATTGGATGCTTTAATATCAAATACACTTTCCTGTATATTTGCTTTTTACATCCCGGTCATCGTAATGCTTCATATCTATCTGAGGATTTTCTTTGCTGCTCAGAAACAAGCCAAACAAATTCAAAACACAAAATCTGGAGCAAATGTCAGCAAAATGGAGAAAAAGGCTACCAAAACTCTAGCTATAGTTGTGGGAGTGTTCCTCCTGTGTTGGACTCCATATTTCCTTTGTATTATTTTCCAGCCATTAATTCATGAAATTACTCCAATTTCTGTAATTGAAGCCTTTAATTGGCTTGCACTGTCAAATTCAACACTTAATCCTTTTATTTATGCTTTCTTTTATAGCTGGTTCAGGTCTGCATTTAGAACAATCATTTCTGGAAAAATATTTAATGAAGATTTTTCAAATACCAAACTCCTGTGACTTTGAAAAAGCTTGTATCTATATGGTCCCTGAAGCTTCAGTAGCAAAGTCTCTGTGCCCTTGTGCACATTCAGTAAAAGTTATTTATGTAGTAAACACCTTTGTGAGTAAAACTTTATCAGCATGAATGTAACTTCTGAAATACTAATAACACATATTATTATTATTATTATGTTGTTGTTGTTGTTGTTATTTAAAGATAAGCTGACTAAATTCCAGTTTTTATCATTGTAGTTTATGAATTTTGTTGAGGATTTACTACCACAAAATGTTCTTGCACTTCCAGAAATGTGTTTATTTACAATTCCAGTTTATTATTCACAATAAATGTCCGTAGTTCATCCTGAAGCAGCGATCTTGTCCCTGATTCAGTAGATCAAGATCAAGATGTCTTTCTCCATAATCTCGCATTAAAATTTGAATTAATTTACAAATAAAACACATTTTTGCAAATAAAAATGTTTTTCTTTCAAGTTTTGAAAAGAATAAAGACAGCCACCTGTAGAATTCTAAGGATTAAACATTTGTAATTAAGCCTTTGTGTCAGACAAAGATACACCTGGACACACAAAACAAACACACTGAGACAAAGACAGTTTAACAGTCGTGAATACACACAACTGCAACTACGTGTCACAGCCCTACATCAATATCACTTTTTTAATGGTCTCTATTAAAAATTAAGCAAAAATTTCAGTGCAGTTATAAAGGCCATTTCACAACGAGTTCTAATCAGTCCTTGCTACATTCTTCACAGTCAGCGAACACTTCATCACCGAGGGAAGCCGTCATAAAGCAGATTTCATGTTACCATGGCAAATTTGATACTGCAGATTCTCCATCCTCACCGTCTTTCTTTGACCTGGTAATTAGCTCGTGATGTGATTTGGTAGAGGCCTGAATTAGCAAAAGTAGATAGATAGAAACTAACAACTTAATAACTACATTATTATTTCACTGAGAGAGACAATTGACAGAGGTAATTTGACAAATGGGTGTTGTGGTTCTGAAATTTAACTGGAAGGTTGTCGAATCCTAAAGCGGAATTAGCTCAAAACTAAAAGTTAGGGTGGCGTCTCCATGACAGCGATCTCAGCACTATCTCCAGTTATGTGTTAATGAGCGGCAGTTATAGCAATTGAAGTTCACCCCTGTTGAAAAGTGATGCTAGAGATATGTGAGATCCCAGCATACGGCTGGATCAAGTATGAGCGAGAGTATTGTGTCGTGGTTTTAATTTCAATGAGGAAATGAGTGTGAGATTTGAACCTTTGAACTTTCCATAGCTGTAAAGTATAAAAGAGAACCATTAATAGCCAACATTGGCTATGAACAACGTAAAACAATGTAAGACAATAGAGCTTACCATATATCAGATTACCAGATTGAGCTTCTTTTGACATTTGCAGACGAGAGTGGCTCAAACTATAATAGAGGAATCGATAGAATATAATTTTAAATAGATAAGTGAAGTACCGAAACCAGGTACTTAACTTGATGAGAGCTATTATGACAAAAGAACAATATCCAACTGAAGCAAAACCTGTGACACAGGTTCTGTATAAACTTCATAATTATTCCGTTAATTATTGTTCAAACACAGAGAGAGAAACAGAAAGACACCGCTGTTGTATGAATAAATACAGTCAAAAATAAATCCCTCAGCAAACCACATGGGTGCATTTGCTATTGATGGTTACATCAGCAGCCACTTTTATCCACCACATGTTTGTACAGTGTGTTTTCTTTAGGACATTTGAAGGCATCTGGCAAAGCACAAACAGGACATTGTTTAGCACATCCTTACTGTGTCTCTCTGTGTAGGTTGAGTCCGAAGTGTACGAAAGGCTTTTCTGGAGGAAATCCACCTATACATATCTGAATTTGAAAAGGTTTTTGAAATAGAAGGGGTATGTCTGTAGTTGACCCACCAAATGAGAAAACATTTGAAAGTTTGTTAATCTGTATTTCTGTGAGCCAAGACTATCGAAAAAGAACACCCTTACATTGAATTAGAAATTGGAGAGAATATGAGCCTCAAGGTCTCACTGGAAACTGAAATGACGACTAAAGAATTTGTTTGTTACTCTACAAAATTACCCTAAAACCTATCCTAAAACCTTTATCTTGTTCTACGTAGTGATCTGTTCTTTTATTGTAAATCCTTAAGCACACTAATTGTGGCAGTCATTTCCCTTCGGCATTGACCTTAGAAGATCAAAGGTCACATCACCTTGGCGGAGGTATTAATGGATGCACACACACACACACACACACACACACACAAAGACACAATTGTATGAATAAATACAGTCCAAACTAAATCCCTCAGCAAACCACATTGGTGCATTTGCTATTGATGGTTACATCAGCAGCCACTTTTATCCACCACATGTTTGTACAGTGTGTTTTCCTTAGGACATTTGATGGCATCTGGCAGAGCACAAACAGGACTTTGGTTAGTACATCCTTACTGTGTGTCTTTGTTCAGGTTGTGTACGAAGTGTGTAGCTTAACCACAGTCATCAGACACAAATTCCCGGTTCCTCAACTTTGGCTGTGAATGAGGATCAAAACATATTTTAATTTACTGCAAATTAAATTGGATGTAGTATTAGAAAATAAAGCTTCTGCGTAGTTGTACACTAATTTTGGCAATCATTTCCTTTTGGCTTTGACCCTTAGGAGATATCAAATTTAAGTAACTTTTCTGAAGCCTTCCTTCTTTCTTTTTCAGTTATTTTTTCTGGAAGACATACAAACTGTCACATAACCTCTTTGGCGCAGGCAGGTGCACGCACACGCACGCATGCACGCACACACAGACACACACACACACACACACACACTCTGATTGGCCTACCAAAGCTCCAGGTAATTTTGGCGACCAAATGACACATTATTAAAACCCTGCCAGCCTGCCATGTTCTTTACACTTCATGAGGGTACATTAGTGCCAGGTAAAAGAGAATTATAACACTGCTAATATTTGTACATACTGGACCAAATATCCTTCACATGTTGTTTATGTGATAGATGTTTTTGCAAAAATCAAGCTGTATTGAACCAAACTTGACAGTCAATGGTACTTTCACTATGCCTAATATGCATCCTTGCTATGACTCAAATAATGCAACTTACATATTTACAAGTAATCCTTCCATCATATACGTACTATTGTATGTTTTCCTTGGTTTATTATCGGTTGCTATGTGTGGAAATGTTTTTGTGATCATCTCAATCCTTTACTTTACCTCCCCACTAACGACCTGATTTTTTCTCTGGCTTTGGCTGACCTGCTCATAGGACTTTTGGTCTTTCCGCTTAGCTTGAAATTCACAATAACCTTCTGTCTTTTCCATAAAAATCTCTTCTGTAAAATTCGAGACAGTTTTGACGTGTCGCTCTGCACTTGTTCAAATCAAATCAAATCAATCTTTATTTATATAGCGTCTTATACAATCAAAATTGTTTCAAGGCGCTTTCCAGAATCTCAGGACCTCATGTAGGGGGACCCTCCTGCTGATGGCCAGCTGGGTAAAGAGAGAGGAGAGGAGAGGAAAGGAGAGGAAAGGAGAGGAAAGGAGAGGCACAGAGCACAGAAACACACACAAAAATACACTATACAACGGGTCAGCGGGGCTGGAGGTCATCATGCAGCTCCGAAGGTGGCGATACCTGTAAATGAATAGGGGGAGAAGCAGAAAAACTACACAGGGATCAGCATAACTAGTCTGCTTGATGAGGAGGAGGAAAGGAGAGGGGAGGAGAGGAAACCATGACCCAGTGGGGTGACAGAGGCCTGTCAGGTGATCATGTTTCCGGACTCCGGCAGCCTTGGCCTATAACAGCATAGCTAAGATGTGACCTAATGATTAGACGACCCCCTAAGTATGATAATTTGTCTATCTATGATAGTAACTGGAACTACAGAATTAGTAACAATAAGCTTTTTCAAAGAGGTAGGTTTTAAGTCTGATCTTAAAAGTAGCGATGGAGTCAGCCTCCCGTACCTGGACAGGGAGCTGGTTC
This sequence comes from Takifugu flavidus, assembly GCF_003711565.1. Lineage (NCBI taxonomy): Eukaryota > Metazoa > Chordata > Actinopteri > Tetraodontiformes > Tetraodontidae > Takifugu > Takifugu flavidus. The sequence goes on from NC_079538.1 coordinate 1,075,811, forward strand.
CATAGCAGGGGGGCCTGGTAGCTAAATGCTCGGCTCCCCATTCTACTCCTAGAAACTCTGGGAACCACAAGTAGACCAGCATTCTGAGAGCGGAGCGGTCTATTGGGCTGATAAGGTATCACTAGCTCCTCCAGGTAGGATGGAGCTAGGCCTCTGAGGACCTGCCTTCTTGTAGGTCAAAAGAAGGGTTTTAAAAATATTCTAAATATCTAAGTATCCATCCATCCATTCATCCATCCATCCATCCATCCATCCTCTACCGCTTATTCGGGGTCGGGTTGCAGGGGCAGCAGCCTAAGAAGAGAAAACCAGATTTCCTTCTTCCCAGCTACTTCTTCCAGCTCATCCGGAGGGATCCCCAGGCATACCCAGACCAGTCGAGAGACATAGTCTCTCCAACGTGTCCTGGGTCTTTCCGGGGGCCTCCTACTGGAGAGACATGCCCTGAACACCTCACCAGGGAGGCGTCCAGGGAACATCCTAACGAGATGCCCAAGTCACCTCATCTGGCTCCTCTCAACGTGGAGGAGCAGCGGCTCTACTCGAAGCTCCTCCCGGATGGCAGAGCTTCTCACCCTATCTCTAAGGGAGAGCCCAGCCACCCTACGGAGGAAGCTCATTTTGGCTACTTGTAACCGTGATCTTGTTCTTCGGTCATAACCCAAAGCTCATGACCATAGGTGAGGGTAGGCATGAAGATCGACCGGTAAATCGAGAGCTTCGCCTTTTGGCTCAGCTCTCTCTTTACCACAACGGATGGGTGCAGAGTCCGCATTACTCCGGACGCCTCAGGAGTCCCACAGGCCAGTAAGGCCCGATACGACTCCTTCAGCCTGACGGCATCCCACCATGTCCACTAGCAGGTTCGGGCATTGCCGCCACGACAGGCACCAACCACCTTGCGCCCACAGCACTGGTCAGCCACCTCAACAATGGAGGCACGGAACATGGTCCACTCTGACTCAATGTTCCCCGCCTCCCCCGGGATATGGTCAAAGCTCTCCCAGAGGTGTGAGTTGAAGCTCCTTCTGACAGGAGACTCTGCCAGGCGTTCCCAGCAGACCCTCACAATACGTTTGGGTCTGCCGGGTCTGTCCGACATCCTTCCCGACCATCGGAGCCAACTCACCACCAGGTGGTGATCAGTTGACAGCTCCGCCCCTGTCTTCACCCGAGTGTCCAGAACATGCTGCCGCAAATCCGATGACACGACCACAAAGTCGATCATCGATCTGCGGCCTAAGGCGTCCTGGTGCCAAGTGCACATGTGGACGCCTTTATGCCTGAACAAGGTGTTTGTTATGGACAATCTGAGACGCGTACAGAAGTCCAATAACAAAACACCATTCGGGTTCAGATCAGGGGGCCGTTCTTCCCAATCACACCTCTCCAGATCACACTGTCGCTGCCAATGTGAGCACTGAAGTCACCCAGGAGGACAAGGGAGCCCCCAGAAGGAGCACTCTCCAGCACTCCCTCTAAGGACTCCAAAAAGGGTGGATACGCTGAACTGCTGTTTGGGCCATAGGCACAAACTACAGTCAGAATCCGTCCCCCCACCCGAAGGCGAAGGGAGGCTACTCTCTCATCCACCAGGGTAAACTCCAATTTTCAGGCACTGAGCTGGGGAGCAACGAGAATTGCCACCCCTGCCCATCGCCTCTCACCATCGGCAACTCCAGAGTGGTAGAGAGTCCAACCCCTCTCGAGAAGACTGGTTCCAGAGCCCTTGCCGTGCGTCGAGGTTCCTTCTAGTCGGAACTTCTCAACCTCGTGCACCAGCTCAGGCTCCTTTCCCACCAGAGAGGTGACATTCTGCCCGGACTCCATGGGCAGAGGTCGGGCCACCAGGCGGTCACATCTGTAACACGAACACCCAGAATACAAAAGCCCCTCAAGGTTGTGTGTTTAGCCCCTTCCCTTCAATATATTGAAAAGAGCCTGCATATCAAAGCATAGCACCAAAGTTTTCATTACATTTTAGATCCCGGATGATGCCTGGAAGCAAGGCACATCCTCCTTTACAATGGATTTAGGCTTGCAGGACGTGTGTAAACACAATGTTGTTAAATTCAAGATCCAGTGGCCTGAACCCAAGATGGATGAAATTCTCTCCCACTATGATGGTAAAATCTGCCAAAGGTGAAGAGAAAGGGAAAACAGCTTCTGATATTTGTTCCAATGTTACTGGACAAGTTTCCTGACTATAGAGAGAAGCAACCTGTGGCAGGCAGCTCCATGCTTGACTGCAAGGGAATGGGAGGCCAGGGTCTACATGTTTGAAGTCCTGCCTGATAGATAAAGCCTATAAGGTTGCTGCTTCTAAGGGCCAGTGGCAGTAGAAGTTATGGGAGGGCCCCCAGTCTGAATAACCACTCCCACCACCTTCTCTTAGGTAATCCAGAGGAAAAAGTGGTTGACCTGATAACTTGGGATGCAGCAGGTGAGATGGTTCTGGTCCCTTCCTCATCTCTGCTTCCCCCAGCAGCCCCGTTCACAAGGAGGCTCACAAAATATGGTCCTGTTCAGCACATGGACCGTGGAACATTCGTACCGGCCCAGCGCCCTGTGATGAGAAGCAGAGACATTGTTCATTGAACTATCAATGTTTCCAACACATGTTTCACAAGCACTTTTCACTTATGCAAAGAATTAATGTTGTTGTAACTGTTGCAGTCAGACATTGTGGTTCTTGGTTCTCAAGAAGCGAGACCAAAGCAAGCTGACTGGGGAGAGATTAAAGGCAAGCAGAGACTGTTTAGTCCATTTTTAAAGGGTGAAATGTGTCTCTTAGACATTAGGATTTTAGGGCTAATGGCTGTAGCCCTGGTGATGGTTTTAATAAGACACTTGCACTTGAGGGGAATGTTCCATCAGGTAGCCTATCACAGGCTCAGCTAGACCACAGTGGCTCTCACAAGGTGTGAAGCTCCCAGTTTTGAACCGGTGGTTCAACTGGACTTGAAAATGGTGACTTTAAATGTGTGGGGGAGGTTTATTCCTTTTCTGTAAGCCAAGCATGTACTAAGTTCTCTTTGAGTAACACAACTTATAACCCTGCTTATACCTAAGGTGTTGGGGTAATGTTCTTCAAATGACCTGGTATCTTTCTATCCCCCAACGTTCTCCTCAGATGAGCATTGACAAAACCAAGAGCTCTCAGAAAAGAGGACAGTTTTTTGTATCCCTGGGTGAAGACCTACTTTGGGAAGCCATTCTCAAAAGAGTGGCTCGCTCACTGAATCATTGAGGCTATTATGCTAGCTTTTAACTCTAAAAGTTTGCAGCCACCAGACTGTGTGCACATTCTGCCAGGGGCCATGTCACCTCATGGGCCCGTTACAAAGAATTCTCCATCCAGGAGATTTACAAAGCAGCAATTTGGGCCTCTCCACATACCTTTTGTAGGTACTATCGGCTTGATGATAAAACTCCTTTTGTTAGCCTCTTTAGCCCCCCAAAGCACTATATAGGGCTAATGGCTCATTAGCACACAGCCAACCGGTTCCGCTTCAGCATTGATGCATTACAATATTGTTACAATACATGAAGACGGTATCATAGCCCATGCGTCTACAATCCACCTGCATACGGTGGCATAACTTGCCCGCCGCTGCCTCATAGTCTTTGTGAATGAGTGTTTGCCTTCTGTCATCCAGCGCTCTGTCCGTTTCCATGGCAGCCGAGAACCACGGTGAACGACGATGTCTCGTGCCCCGTTGTGCATATCGCCACTGTGCTGGTCCCTTTTTTCTCCACTGTGTGGGTCAAAGAGATTTCAAAAGTCAGAAGGATCTCATCCATGTTGGTGATGTGGTTGGGCGTGGTTATCTTGTCGAGGCAGTAGGTGTGGAAGATGGCCACCCTCTCCTGGTAATCTGCGTGCAGCCGCTGCGCAACAGTTGTCCTTGCGCGTATGGAGAGATGCCGCCTCCTCATAAAGTGAAAACACTAAGATGGCTCCATTGCCATTTTCAGCTGCATATTCGATGGCCTGCAGTTTAAAGTAAGCCTCATACGCGTCTTGCTTGACCTGCGCCATTTTAAGGGAACCCCCTCCTTCTCCTTCTCCTCTCCTTCTCCTCTCCTCTCCTCTCCTTCTCCTCTCCTCTCCTCTCTCTTTACCCAGCCGGCCATCAGCAGGAGGGCCCCCCTACATGAGCCTGGTCCTGCTCAAGGTTTCTTCCTGTTAAAGGGGAGTTTTTCCTTGCCACTGTTGCTTGTCTGGGGTCAGGCCCTGGGTTTCTGGAAAGCACCTTGAAACAATTTTGATTGTATAAGATGCTATATAAATAAAGATTGATTTTTGATTTGATTACTACTACTAATATAATAATAATAATATAATAATAATAATAATAATAATAATAATAATAATAATAGGCAGAAAAAGAACAAATATTCATTCAAAACTAATTGGACTAATAATAATGTTATAAGATCATAAAAGTTAGTAACTAGTTTATCATTGCTCAAATCTAAACTGGAATTACTGTGCAAAATGATTGAACTTTGAAATCATAATGAAACTGTAATCTTTATTCTGTTGTTGACATGGATATAAGGGCAGAATTAGAAAATGACATCCTGGATAGATTTTAGGAAATAGAGATTTCTACTCATTCTTAATCCAAAACAAGAGACCACTTTGGTGCAATGAAATAAAAACAAGATAAATGATTCACTCACACACAAAACTGACATTGATTAGTTTTGCCCATATAGATGAACAAAGGTGGGCCTGAATTACTTATGGTAATTAGTTTGAGGCGGCCCATTTAAATCTCAGGTTCTAAGCAGTAAGAGAGTGGACAGACCAAGGCAGCCGTACGGTGAGCAACTTCCAACTAAAGTATGTTTCAGTTAAATGCATTGGTGACAATATTGTTTATATTCCAGTTAATATATTAGTGTCTGGGTTTTTCAAATGTAATTGCAGGAGCGAAAGCACATGGAACCAAGACTGATGGTCAATGACACCTCCACTGTCCAAATTCATCCCTGCTATATATCACATGATGTAACTTACACATTTACGCATATTCCTTCATTGAAATGTGTAATATTATATATTTTTCTTGGTTCATTGTCTGTTGTGACAGTGTGTGGAAATGCTCTGGTAATAATCTCAATCATTTACTTCAAACAGCTCCACGTCCCCACTAACTATCTGATCCTGTCCCTGGCTGTGGCCGACCTGCTCGTAGGAGTGTTAGTTTTTCCTTCCAGCATGGCATTCACTGTAACCTCCTGCTGGTACCATGAAGATTTATTCTGTAAAATAAGAGGAAGCTTTGATGTTACACTTAGCACAGCATCTATTTTAAACTTATGCTGCATCTCAATTGACAGATACTATGCTGTCTGTCATCCTCTTGCTTACAGAAGTAAAATAAATAATCGTATTATTAGCATTATGATCTTGGTGAGTTGGGGGGTTGCTGCATTAATTGGAATTGGCATCATTGTTGCTGGATTTAATCAAGGAAAATGCGAAGGAAGTTGTTTAATTGACACATTAATATCAACCACATTGGCTTGTGTTTTCTCCTTTTACATCCCGGTCATTATAATGCTTAGCATCTATCTTAAGATCTACCTTGTTGCTCAAAGACAAGCAAAGACCATTCAGAGAACAAACTGTCGGAACACAAAGCCTGAAGCAATTGTCAGTAAGATAGAGAGAAAAGCCACCAAAACACTGGCTACAGTTATGGGCGTCTTTCTCTTGTGTTGGACTCCGTATTTCCTTTGTATCATTTTTCAACCATTAACATACAAAGTAACGCCAATCTCTGTGATTGAAGCACTCAACTGGCTCACTTTGTCCAATTCAATGCTAAACCCTTTCATTTATGCTTTCTTTTATAGCTGGTTCAGGTGTGCATTTAAAATAATTATTTCTGGGAAAATTTTTCACAGTGAATTTGTAAATTTCAAACTAATTTGACTTGTTTACATCTGTTTGAGAAATATGTTATGCAAAATGGGTTCTTAATTTTAGATCTATGTATTTTATTTTTAGGTCTTTGCTAGACTTGCATATCAATAAATATATCTGCCCAAACTATTCTTACTACTTATGTGGGCCTGTACAATAGAAAAGATGCTTTCCTCCACACCTGTTTAATGTGTTTCACAAGTTGTTCAATCTTTTTACAATACTATGGTGATTAACATCACGTGTCTCATACATTTAGCAATGAACATTTTTTGAAAGTACATAAATTAGAATGTATACATGCTATACTTTCTACAGAAACCCTGTCAGCACTATGTTGGTGCTACTAATCAGTGACATTTAACAATTACAGCTCTCTGTTGTTGTATCTATGAAATTTAACACAATTTAACACTTGATGGCAAAACAAGTCATTTCCTTTAGCTCCTTTGCACGTGTTTCAATAGTAAAACCTTAAACTAGGTGTGGCTGGTTGAAAACATGTGCAAGGATTTACATATAACTGCTGGCATTATAATAAAATACACAATACTTTGACATGATAATTAATAATGACAAACTCAAATGTTTACTGGTCATTTTGCACCCACATGAACCCTGGTGTTAGTTTCAGTTCAAGCCTGTTTTGTAGCTAAAGTGCCCGGGAGGCTTGTTATTACATGACTCTGCAAATTTGGAATGCATTTCAGATGCACAGTGGCATGGTGATGTGATTAGCACCGTTGCCTCACAGCAAGAAGGTTCCTGTTTCCAGTCCCCTGGGGGCCAGAGGCCTCTCCCCAACACAGAAAAGCAGATAGAACATGGATGCATAAAAAATGTACATCTTTAAATAAACAAAAGCAAGTAAGCAAGTGTAAGCAAAAGGTCAGTCCTTACCCTAACCATCTATATTGTTGAATGTATAATGAATCCATATATCCATATCTGCCTGTGTATCATAAGTAAACATACAGTGACCTCGAAAATGTTAGGAGGCCACAAGTGAGGTACTAAAAAGACAAACCAAAAATAAAAAATTGCTCTTTTATGCATCAATCCACTGTATGTACAACATAGGCAGAGGGTTAAAATGTTGTTTTTCTCCTTTCTACAGTGCATAATAATAATAATAATAATAATAATAATAATAATAATAATAATATTAGTAGTAGTAGTAGTAGTAGTAGTAGTAGTAGTTGGGAGAGTTCTATTTCCGGATAGCCTGGTAGATAAAGCTGTTCCTCAGCCTCCATCTGTCCATTGTGTTGGGTGGATGCTCTGCTCTGTTAAGTGGTGTGAATGTCCTGACATGGAGGGGTAGGGGACATCAACGATCTTCTAAACTGCAGGACACTGTGCAGCCGCTGTGCCACATTGAAATGTTTGTGATGCTCCAAACAGTGTCCCAACATAAGGGCATGTTGTAAGGTGGAGATTCAGCTTTTCTCAGTTTATGTACATGGTAGAGATCCTGTTAAGCTTTCCCTGCCAGAGTTTCAGTGTTTAGTGTTCATAAGATGTCCTCTGTGATGTGCACATCCAGGAGCTTCATGCTCCTCGCTCTTTTCAAAACCTATATCAGTAATGGTCAAAGGAGGGTGGTGAGTGTGGATCTGTGCAGTCAGGAATAGGGAAGGTTTGAAGGAAAATTACTACTTGTCTCAATTTTCTGGAAACTGGGGAACTGGGGAAAAAGGGCTGTGACAGAACCCCCCTCTCAAGGGACGGCCCCTGACGTCCAAGCTGAGCCGGGTGGGTGGCGGGGGGCCTGGAGGAGGGCTAAAATTCTTCCGAGGCCTCCGTCGCAGCTTCCTCTTCGTCCTCGTCGCTGGAAGCCTCGGATGACAGGGAGGACAGAGTCTCTAAATTGGCACCCCCACCAGCATAGGGGATCTTGGAGGGCTGGTCAGGGTGACAGTGATGGAACTCGCGGATGAGCTGCGCATCCAGGATGTGATGGGCTGGGACCCATGACCTCTCCTCTGGGCCGTATCCCTCCCAGTCTACGATATACTGAAGACCCCTTCCACGGTGGCGGGAGCGCAGCAGGCGGCGAACTGTGATGGCAGGACCCCCATCAATAATCCGTGGAGGTGGTGGCGGCTGAGAAGCAGGCATCAACGGACTCTCTCGAACCGGCTTGATCCTGGAGACATGGAAGGTTGGGTGGCTCCGCATGGCACGGGGCAGCTTGAGCCTGACAGCCGCAGGGTTGATGACCTTCTCGATAATAAACGGCCCGATGAACTTAGGAGCCAGCTTCTTGGACTCCACTCTCAAGGGAAGGTCTCGGGTCGAGAGCCATACCTTCTGCCCCACCAGGTAATTGGGAGCCTGGGAGCGACGGCGGTTGGCTGCCGTCGAGTAACGGTCAGCTGCTCGTAGGAGAGCAGCCCTGGCCTGGGTCCAGGTCCGGCGGCAACGGCGGATAAAAGCCTCGACGGACGGACAGGAAGCTTCCTTCTCCAGGGCTGGGAACAGCGGCGGCTGGAAGCCATAGGCACACTGGAAGGGAGAAAGTCCAGTGGCGGAGCTGGTTAGGGTGTTGTGGGCATATTCCACCCACAGTGGCTGCTTGGACCAAGTAGAGGGGTGTCTGGACGCCATGCAGCGAAGTGCCGTCTCCATCTCCTGATTCACCCTCTCCGATTGGCCGTTGGATTGGGGATGGAACCCAGAGGACAGGCTTACAGTGGCCCCGATGAGGCTGCAGAACTCCCGCCAGAATACGGACGTGAACTGGGGACCCCGATCAGAGACTACATCCGACGGAAGGCCGTGGAGCCAAAATATGTGCTGTAGAACAAGTTCAGCAGTCTCCTTGGCCGATGGAAGCTTGGGTAGGGGCACAAAGTGGGCCATCTTGCTGAACCAGTCTACCACAGTCAGGATAGTAGTGAATCCGCCCGACAGTGGCAGACCGGTAACAAAGTCCAGCGAAATATGGGACCAGGGTCGATGTGGCACAGGCAGAGGTTGCAGGTAACCGGCAGGGGCCTGGCGGGAGGACTTGTGCAGACTGCAGATCGGGCAGGCGTTGACAAACTCTCTGGTGTCCTCCTCTAAAGTGGGCCACCAGAACCGCTGCTGCAGAACCTCTTTAGTGCACTGAATCCCTGGGTGACAAGTGAGCCGGGAGCCATGGGCCCATTGTAGGACGTCAGACCTCAGACCCTCCGGGACAAACAGGCGGTCAGGAGGGCAGGAGCTGGGACCAGGTTGGTTCTCCAGGGCGGCTTTTACACGCTCCTCCATCTCCCAGGTGAGAGAAGCCACAAGGCAGGGAGCAGGAAGAATGGTGTCTGGGTTGAGGGCAGTGTCTTCTGTTCCCAGGAACTGGCGAGATAGAGCGTCAGGCTTGACGTTGCGGGAGCCCGGCCGGTAGGCGAGGGAAAAGTTGAACCTGGTAAAGAACAGGGACCACCTGGCCTGACGGGAGTTCAGTCTCTTAGCCAAACGGATGTACTCCAGGTTCTTGTAGTCCGTCCAAACCAGGAAGGGCAATTTAGTCCCCTCTAACCAGTGACACCATTCCTCCAACACCAGTTTCACCGCCAACAGTTCTCGGTTCCCAATGTCATAATTTCGTTCTGCCGGAGACAGACGTCGGGAGAAGAAGGCACAGGGGTGCATTTTCTAGTCATCAGCAGAGCGTTGAGAGAGAACGGCACCGATCCCCACATCAGAAGCATCGACCTCTACTATGAACTGCCTTTCAGGATCAGGAACCAGGAGAATGGGAGCTGAGGTGAACCGGGCCTTGAGATTCTGGAATGCCTCCTCGGCAGCCTGGGACCAACGGAAGGGTACCTTGGAGGAGGTGAGAGAAGTGAGCGGAGCGGCCACGGTGCTGTATCCCCGGATGAACCTTCGGTAGAAGTTGGCGAATCCCAGGAACCGTTGTAGCTGTTTCCAGGACTCGGGGACGGGCCAGGAGGTGACGGCAGAGACCTTGGAGGGGTCCATCTCCACACTGCCTTGACTGATAATGTATCCCAGGAAAGAGACGGAGGTAGCATGGAATTCACACTTCTCTGCCTTGACAAACAGCGAGTTGCTGACATCAGCCCCGGAGTCTATGAAGGTGGCGAGGGTGTGAGAGCCGCCCGCCAACAGAAGCCGGACATGAAACAATGGCCGTGGGCAGGGGGCAGAGTCTTGAGTCCGGCTCAGCAGTACGCCCCCGTCTACTGCTGAGCCCTCCCTTTTACTGGGCAATGAGAGACAAAGTGCCCAGCCTGTCCGCAGTAGAGACAGAGGTTCCCCTGTCGTCATCGCTCTCGCTCCGCAGGAGCCAGGCTGGTGTGTCCCACCTGCATGGGTTCGGCCCCCCCAGATGCGGGCCCTGTGAGAAGGTTGGAGGCGGCTGGAGATCCTCGCAGGCGGGCAGACGACCGGTGCTCCGCCTCTCCCTGGCGTAGCTCTCTTCTCCTTGCCTGGATGCGCCTGTCCAGCCTAGAAGTCAGCTCTATGAGTCCATCAAGGGAGGGCGGAAGATCAAAGGGAACCAACGCATCCTTTATGTATGGCGCTAGCCCATTGAGGAAGGCGTCGCACTGGGCTGTTGGGTTCCAGTCACTAAGCCGGGCCCGGGTACGGAAGTCGATAGCGTAGTCAGCAATGGGCCGACTTCCCTGCTTCACGCTCATGAGTCGCCCGGTGGCATCCGGGCCCAGAGAAACAGGCCCAAAAACCTTACGAAGTTCCGCAGAGAAGGCCTGGAAAGAGGAACAGACTAGTTATGATGATTCCTGTGTAGTTTTTCTGCTCCCCCCCCCCCCCCCCCCCCCCGTTCATTTACATGTATCGCCGCCTTTCGGAGCAGCATGACGACCTTCGGCCCCGCTGACCCATTGTATAGTTTATTTTTCTGTGTGTTTCTGTGCTCTGTGCCTCTCCTCTCCTCTCTCTCCTCTCCTCTCCTCTCCTCTCCTCTCTCTCTCCTCTCCTCTCCTCTCCTCTCCTCTCTCTTTACCCAGCCGGCCATCAGCAGGAGCCCAGTCAGCCCCTACATGAGCCTGGTCCTGCTCAAGGTTTCTTCCTGTTAAAGGGGAGTTTTTCCTTGCCACTGTTGCTTGTCTGGGTTAGGCCCTGGGATTCTGGAAAGTGCCTTGAAACAATTTTGATTGTATAAGATGCTATATAAATAAAGATTGATTTGATTTGATAAAGATTGATATATTGATATATTTGATTGATTGTATTGATTGATTGATTGATTGACAACCTTTGATCTTGTAGCGAGGAGTGTTTTGTCACAAGTTTGAGATTCATCCTTATATCTACAACTCCAGAAGCACTGACACTGAAAAAACACCCTTAAACACGGATGGGGCAAAACTTTTGTTCATTTAGGATAAAATTCTATCCTATGTAATGCAAAACTAATCACTTATGTGACCTTGAAGATCTCAGTCATTTCTTTTTTTCCAATATCATCAGTCCTTGAGTGCCTCCAAGTTTCTAACCACACCGAAATTTAATAGCCTCAGAGTTCTGATCAGCTTTGACTTATAATGTTTTGTCGGAACTACAAATCTACATCACACAGACTACAGAAAAACAAATATTTACACAAATTTAGTGTGCTGAAGCCATTTTTACTGAAGATAACATTAGCTACCACAGCAGCACTTAATTAAATGAACCAAAATTGCATGCAATCTTTTTAAATTGCTTACTTTATGTAAGATCAGTTAAATTGGCAGACAGAAACAGGTGTGGCAGTGAATGGGATACACAGATACACGAATCAGTGATATTAATTTCATGGTTCATTTTTAATTTAGGTCAAAGTTTATCCATAATCTTTAAATGATGTCAAACCATTTACATCAAATCAATATCAAATATTCTGATTACAAATATATATTGTAAGGATTTATGCTCAGCATGTTTGGATGCTTTTACTCAGCAGCAGTTTATACAATTTCCATCGCACATTTATGCACTTTTATAAGTAATTCTGTGTTAAAATAAGTTTGACTTATTTTTCCAGAAATTATCTTATGAACAGATTTAAATAAAAATGTCAGGAAATGTTGATCATGTGCAAAGGAACAGGAACCTACTATGTTATTTAGCCTGTATTACTCTTGCCTTTAAACTTTATTTATACTATATTATGGGTGCACATTGCAATATGTGGGAAGATGCTGCTTGACAGAGATCAATGCTTTTTCTGCTTTATTATATTTGTATAAATAAATAATCTCAATTATAATGTGTATTATATGCTGTCAGATCCCAATTAGGTAAACAAAATTGTGCACAAATTGTAGGCATGTCTCAGCCGGAGCAGTTAAAATATGCATTCTCATCTTTATTGCTTCTTCAGGATCGTCATCATCAATGTCTTAAATTCTAAAACAATTGTTAATCAAATTAGTGGCACTTTTGTGTCATTTTAATCAACAAAATCACATTTCCATCACACACATATACAATTTCAGACGTAACTAATTAATGCAATGTGTCAAAGTCATCCTGAAATATTTTTCCAGAAATGATCATTTTAAATGCTACCCTGAATCTGTTGTAAAAGAAAGCATATATGAAGGGATTAAGCATTGAATTAGCCAGTGTAAGCCAGTTAAGAGATTCAATCACAGGCACTGGAATAGAAAGATGAGTAAATGGCCCAAATGTGATGCAAAGAAAGAAAGGAGTCCAACACAACAAAAAGGCACCCAGAACAATGGCCAGTGTTTTGGTCGCCTTCCTCTGCATTTTACTGACATTGGCTACCCCTGTTGTGCTCTGAATGCTGCGCACGTGTCTCTGAGCAACGAGGAAAATCTTCAGGTAAATGCACAACATGATGACCACCGGGAGGTAAAAAGACAAAATAGGTCCAACAGTGTTCTCAATGAGGACATCAATAAAACACCTTTCCTCACACTTGTCATTGTCTAAACCACCAATCAAGATGGAAATGCCTATCAAAACAGAAACTACCCAGCTTACCAGAATCATTATTGCAACACAGCAATTAGTGATTTTACTTTCGTAGGTCAGAGGTTGACACACTGCATAATACCTGTCAACAGAAATGCAGCATAGGTGTAGGATAGAACACGTGCTCAGGGTGATGTCAAAACTAGCTCTTATTTTGCAAAATAGTTCTTCGTGATACATACAGGAGCTAAGAGAAAATGCCATGCTTAAAGGATAGACAAGAATACCAACAAGCAGGTCAGCTAAAGCCAGAGAAAGGATGAGGTAGTTAGTCGGACTCTGGAGCTGTTTGAAATAAATGACAGACATCATAACCAGGATGTTTCCACAAATTGTGACGACAGACAATATAATGAGGAAAGTGTATAGTAATAAACATATAATAGAAGGATTGTTTGTGAAAATGTAGTTAAAATCATGTATTTCATAGCATGGATGTATGTCATTTACAGCAGTTCTATTAACAGCCGACTCTTCCATAATTTGTGGCTCCTAAAGGTAAAACGTGAAGTAAAAATACTACAGCAGTTAGGAGCCTGATATACAGAGTAGGACTAACACACAGTCAGTTCATGAAACAACATAACAACAAGTATTTCTTAGTTCCTGAGTTTCATACCTGTTCATACCTACACCCAAGTGTGGCATTCTGGTTTCCTCTTTGCTCTTATAATCTGTTTCATCCAATCACAAATAATTGCGTGTGCGTGTGTGTGTGCGCGCCTGTATTTGGTTTTAAAACTGGGTTTCATCATATATTTTATAAGAAATTGCTCTTAGTTTGATTTTAAGAATCAAATTCTTACATTTTGTTCTCATGTTTATATTTCTAAATATGATTGCCTATCTAAAGTGAATAATTTTTTGACTATCTGAACTTTCTGAGGTAGCAAACTGCACATAACAACAACAGTTTCTTACACTTTTGGATCATTTGCATTTGACACTGTACATCAAAAAATTATATTGTTTTCTTTATTGCAATAAAAGTTTCACAAGGTAAAAAACTACTATCTACTACAGAGTTTAACTCGCAGGGTTCAACTTTGGAGTGGCAGCTCTGGGCTCTGAAGACCAAAGCATTAAAATCCAAGCCAACATGTATAAAGAAAGTTTAAAGTTAGTGTTTGAGTACAGATCTCCCAAGACCAGTCAAAGATGATCAGGACCAGGTGAAGAGTCACCTTCTCTAAAGTACTTTCATCCCCTGGTGCACTACTTTGGATACATCATCAGTGTATAGGATCCCACAGTAAATGGAGTCACATGAATTTATGCTTTCGCTTTGGTATTTCCTGTAAAGATGGAACTTTGTTTAAGTGAGAAGTGCTTTTAGTTTAATTTACCACATAAAAATGATAACAAGAGGAACAAAAAGGACAAGAAGAAACAATAAAGCAAGGTCAAAGGACAAAGTATATAGCCTCAGTTAAACGTGGGCTCAAGGTATGTTGCACTTACAGAATATGTTTTACGAAGCTTGTCGTACTTTTTTTTTTTTTTTAAATCTGTTATTATAGCCTTGTTTGAGTTAATTTAACCCATTTTGTTGTTTTATATTTTGGTATACGTTGGTCCATGACTTTAAGGAAGGCATGGAAGGTTCTAAACCATCCGCTCTGGCTGATTGTTTCCTGGAGTCAACGGGTGGGTTCTCACAACAGACACCCTGATCCATGCATGTCAACCTAGGTGGATCAGAACCGGCCTGCTCCCAAGTTGGGTTCTACTGCCCCCACCGCTCTCCTCTCTTCAGAAAGAGCCATGTGGATGCTTTCTCTGCAGCCTCCATGTTGTTATTAATGGCCCTCTTTCAAATAGTACCTATTATGTCTAGTATGCCATAAGCCTTGTTTAGGAGTTGCTGGTGAACCATGAGCTCCCCACCTCCACTGGCATGCATCTGGTGCGACAATCCTCCACCAGCTCTTCATGCTTCTACCTCTTTTCTCTTAAGCATCCTCCATTCTATGCTCTCAGGGAAGTGTCAGACCCTGAAAGACCAGTTGCTTTGTCCATCCATCCATCCATCCATTCTCTACCGCTTATCCGGGGTCGGGTCGCGGGGGCAGCAGCCTAAGGAGAGAAGCCCAGACTTCCTTCTCCCCAGCTACTTCCTCTAGCTCATCCGGAGGGATCACCAGGCGTTCCCAGACCAGTCGAGAGACATAGTCTCTCCAACGTGTCCTGGGTCTTCCCGGGGGTCTCCTACCGGAGGGACATGCCTGCTCCTCCTGAATCCGAGGTTCGACTATCCGGCAGACCCTCCTCTCCAGTACCCCTGAATAGACCTTACCAGGGAGGCTGAGGAGTGTGATCCCCCTATAGTTGGAACACACCCTCCGGTCCCCCTTCTTAAAAAGAGGGACTACCACCCCGGTCTGCCAATCCAGCGGCACTGCCCCCGATGTCCACGCGATGTTGCAGAGTCGAGTCAACCACGACAGCCCTACAACATCCAGAGGCTTAAGGAACTCTGGGCGGATCTCATCCACCCCCGGGGCCCTGCCACCGAGGAGTTTTTTGACTACCTCGACAACTTCAGCACCGGAGATATGAGAGCCCATCTCCAGGTCCCCAGGCCCTACTTCCTCACTGGAAGGCGTGTTGGTGGGATTGAGGAGGTCCTCGAAGTATTCCTTCCACCGATCCACAACATCCCGAGTTGAGGTCAGCAGCACACCATCACCACTATACACAGTGTTGACAGTGCACTGCTTCCCCTTCCTCAGATGCCGGATGGTGGTCCAGAACCTTTTCGAGGCCGTCCGAAAGTCGTTCTCCATGGCCTCACCGAACTCTTCCCATGCCCGGGTCTTTGCCTCGGCAACAGCCGTAGCTGCACTCCGCTTGGCACGCCGGTACCCATCTGCTGCCTCAGGAGTCCCACAGGCCAGTAAGGTCCGATACGACTCCTTCTTCAGCTTGACGGCATCCCTCACTGGTGTCCACCAGCGGGTTCGGGCATTGCCGCCATGACAGGCACCAACCACCTTGCGGCCACAGCACCGGTCAGCCGCTTCAACAATGGAGGCACGGAACATGGTCCACTCGGACTCAATGTCCCCCGCCTCCCCCGGGATATGGTCAAAGCTCTCCCGGAGGCGTGAGTTGAAGCTCCTTCTGACAGGGGACTCTGCCAGGTGTTCCCAGCAGACCCTCACAATACGTTTGGGCCTGCCAGGTCTGTCCGGCATCCTTCCCCACCATCGGAGCCAACTCACCACCAGGTGGTGATCAGTTGACAGCTCCGCCCCTCTCTTCACCCGAGTGTCCAGAACATGCGGCCGCAAATCCGATGACACAACCACAAAGTCGATCATCGATCTGCGGCCTAAGGCGTCCTGGTGCCAAGTGCACATGTGGACGCCTTTATGTCTGAACAAGGTGTTCGTTATGGACAATCTGAGACGAGCACAGAAGTCCAGTAACAAAACACAACTCAGGTTCAGATCAGGGGGGCCGTTCTTCCCAATCACACCTCTCCAGGTCACACTGTCATTGCCAACGTGAGCATTGAAGTCACCCAGGAGGACGAGGGAGCCCCCAGAAGGAGCACTCTCCAGCACTCCCTCTAAGGACTCCAAAAAGGGTGGATACGCTGAACTGCTGTTTGGACCATAGGCACAAACAACAGTCAGGATCCGTCCCCCCACCCGAAGGCGAAGGGAGGCTACTCTCTCATCCACCGGGGTAAACTCCAATATGCAGGCACTGAGCTGGGGAGCAACGAGAATTGCCACCCCTGCCCGTCGCCTCTCACCATCGGCAACTCCAGAGTGGTAGAGAGTCCAACCCCTCTCGAGAAAACTGGTTCCAGAGCCCTTGCTGTGCATCGAGGTGAGGCCAACTATATCTAGTCGGAACTTCTCAACCTCGCGCACCAACTCAGGCTCCTTTCCCACCAGAGAGGTGACATTCCATGTCCCTAGAGCCAGTTTATGCAGCCGGGGATCAGACCGCCAAGGTCCCTGCCTCCGGCTGCTACCCAAAACACAATGCAGTTGCTTTGTAGCCTCAGAAACCCAAACGATGTCTGGTCTCAATTTGGACTGGGTGATGTGTGGTGGAATTTTCAGTTGTCTCTCAGTTGCCTAATGTCATCTTCCAGTCTGTGGAGAGCAGATAAGCAGAGAAGTTCTTTGATGTTCTCAGGCTTCTGTCCTTCCTTGACATCCTGGATGGCCTTAACTGTAGCTTGAGTGTGTTGATCCCCTTGATCTCCCTGGTGATTGCCTCTACCATGGATTTAAGGTCTGAGTCATGTCTCCTTTGATAATGGCTTTCGCTCATTGCCCTAGCTGCTTGGGATGTACAGTGTCCTTGTCTTGGACCACAGGGAGCGTGCATATTTTTATATTTTTATATTTTGCCCCAGGATCCCAGGTTAGATGGGCTGGGGAGGACATCATAGACCCCTTAGTTTAAGAAATTTATCCGGGGGTTCCACTGCCAGATGTCCTTTCAGGTGATGTGCCGATCCACCGCCTGCTGCCACTTCATCCAGACACTTTGCTACCTCATGGCCACTGCTAATCTCTTCCTCAACTGAAGCTTGCAACTATTCCTGCACCATTCCATGCTATGTCCAGTCCCTTGCGCTGGTGGACTCATAAAGGGTTGATCTTAGACTTCTAATTCCAGGTCTGCCTTGTGCCACTGTATTTAGAATGGGTTGGTGTCAGATTGCTGGACTGCTTCTGCCACCACTTTTTCTCTGTCCTCACCACAATTCATGCCCTGGCATACTGCAGATTTCTCCATGCTGTACCAATATAAAAGGTAAAAGGTTGTCCTGCTCTGTCAACATTACAGGCAATTACGGTTTTGCTTTGTACACTGGTCCAAGATTTGCTGGAAATCTGTGATTTTTTTAAACATATCAGGCGAACAAAGAGTAAATGATAAGACGAGTCCTACATTTAATTTCTGACCCATAATATTGGCAGGGGTAGAGCTGGAGAATGAGGGCATGCATTAATTGTGTTTCTTAAGGGTTTCTATTGTCTCTGGCAGTGAGTATGAAACACCACAAAAAAGCACATGAAAATGGCAGCAACACAGGGCTAAATGGAAGAGTTAAGATTTGGAATGCAACCTGATTCCTGATTCCCTTCTTATGTACTTCCTATGTTCTCAAATAAGAACCAGTACGTAGGACGAGAGTGTGCATGCACATTTTATGTGTCATTATGTGCATGCACATTCAAGACTTGCATCAGGAATCTTTAAAGTTCATCTTTGTTATGATGAGATTCCAAAGCTTGCTGCTTAAAAAGTTCTGTGGCAGCTGATGTAACTGAGCATTGGGGTAAGGGGGAGTTTCCCTTTCAAATAAGTCTTTTGCATTGAGCTTAGAGATATAGCTCTGATTAAAACAGAGAAGAATGAGCAATAGTATTTGGCTGTAGTAATGTGGTTGCATTCCAGATCTCAACCCTTCCATTTAGCCCTGTGTGGCGCAGGTGTAAATCCACTCCACTGAAAAGTCCCAGAATTGTCAAATGACCCTGCAAAGTCAGACTCTACTCTCCTTAATGCTTAATGGTCCAAAATATGGCAACACCTCTTTTATCTGGTACCCCAAAAAAAATGGAGATCACATTTCTCTAGTTTAAGCAACACATCATTGGCTTCCTATTCACTTTTGAATTGATTTTAAAAACCTTTTTATTTGGTTTTAAATGTCTTCATGGTTGGCAGATTAGTAATGAGATTCTTCTTGTGGCGTAACCTGGACACATCTTCAGTACCTGAGTCACTCGGGTGACCCAGCCAGGGGTGATCAGGCCTCAACTTTTGTCCAGGTACACTGCATAAGCCCCTCCTCAACCAGAGCCAACCAAAGCCTGTCCAGAAGCTTCGATGATCTTCTTCATGGCTCTTTACCTGTCCAGTCTACAGATTCCCGATTTCTTCTCAACACATACAAAGGATCGATTTTATAGAGAGAAGTATCACAATAAAACGACCACTCATGTTAGGACTCATTTCCACTGCTGTTTGTGTCCCTGCAATTCGGATATTCATGCATTCAACAATATCATTAAATATTTCCAACACAACACAATTGAGAGGCCCGTTTCACCCTTCCGTGTCTAAATCGTAGCACTAAAATCATTCGAGTTATGCACAGATGAGTTCCAAAAATGAATTTCCTTTGTGTGAAAGTCTCTGTTGTCCTCTACTTTATGTAGTCACTGACACGAAGACAAATGCCCAATAGTCCAAGCAGATGCTGTGTAGCTTCTCCACGGCAGTGTGGATTCCCTGGGATTGGCCCACTCAT